>NC_068440.1:17869909-17909909 GCF_023373465.1 Oncorhynchus keta | reverse complement strand
GAGAGAGAGAGAGAGAGAGAGAGAGAGAGAGAGAGAGCGAGAGAGAGAGAGAGAGAGAGAGAGAGAGAGAGAGAGAGAGAGAGAGAGAGAGAGAGCGAGAGAGAGAGAGAGAGAGAGAGAGAGAGAGAGAGAGAGAGAGAGAGAGCGAGAGAGAGCGAGAGAGAGAGAGAGGAGGGTCTCTGTCACTGTGCTGTCAACATCTCCATCAGAATAGATCCATCACCTCAGCTCTCAGCAACAACACATCAGACTCCACATTAACATACGTACAGTTCGAGAGACAACCGACATTATGCATCCTGTTTAGACGTACCCTCTACTGTACTGCGCCGTGCCAACAACAATCTGAAGCATATTTGACAGAATGGTTTCTGAATGGATTTAACTGTATTCTGGTGTATTATTAACAGCTGTGCGTACCAGTAGCTACTGGAAGTCCTGCACTTTGACATTGATGTGAAAACTGAAACCTTGAAATAAAGGTGCACTTTCCCTTTTCAATAAATTTCATAACATGAATAAATAAAACAGTTATAATCATTGGGGGGGGAGGAGTCAAGAGGTGAGGTGAGACAACGCAGCCACCATCTTCCTCCATCATCTGCACTGTGATCAGCCATCTTGTCAGGTGAAGAACAGACACTGGGGGCTTTGTCCCTGTTTAACCCCCCCCCCCTCTCTCGCTAACACAGCGGTAGGGGTAAATAGTGGAGGAGGTGTGTACGTATAGCGCAGCATGGCAGTACAGATGCTCCACTGGGACTGGCCCGTTAACAAGCCTTATCTCACACACACACACACACACACACACACACACACACACACACACACACACACACACACACACACACACACACACACACACACACACACACACACACACACACACACACACACACACACACACACACATACAGTCAATGATGCACCCTTGTGAAGAATGAGAAATTGGGTTGGATGAGAGTGAATCAGACAGTGACTGTAAAGAGGTTCACTTTCAATCGGCATCTGAATGCCAGGTTGAGATATACATATAAGGGTGTGTTACCTCAGGGTGAGACAGTGTACACACACACACACACACACACACACACACACACACACACACACACACACACACACACACACACACACACACACACACACACACACACACACACACACACACAAGGAGACCCCCACTACCCCAAGACACACCACAGCCTTCACCTTCTATACCATCCATTTAGCCAGCCAGCCATTCACTGTGGATTCCAGATGACTTGGCCTTCACCAGTGAATACACCAGCAGAGCAGCCTCACCTCCCAGACAGAGCTATAAGCTATAAGTGGACTCGCTGACTTTTGTAGTCTCTCTCTCTGTTTTGTAGTCTCTCTCTCTGTTTTGTAGTCTCTCTCTCTCTCGCTACTCTTGACCTATGGTTGTATGTTATGTAGCAGGGAGAGGAGTACAGGCTACTGTGTACGGCGGAGTACAGGAGTAGAGGCATCCCTCTCCCTCTCTCTCTTCCCCCCCTCTATCTCTCTCTCTCTCCCCTCTCCCCTCTCCCTTCTCTCTCGCTCTCTCACCCAGCTGAGGTGTCTCCTCTCTCCTCCATCTCCCAATCTCTCTCTCTCTCTCTCTCTCCCCCCCTCGCTCTCTCTCTCTCTCTCTGAATGAGTCTCCTCTCTCCTCCATCTCCCAATCTCTCTCTCTCTCTCTCTCTCTCTCTCTCTCTCTCTCTCTCTCTCTCTCTCTCTCTCTCTCTCTCTCTCTCTCTCTCTCTCTCTCTCTCTCTCTCTCTCTCTCTCTCTCTCTCTCTCTCTCTCTCTCTCCCCCCTCTCTCTTTCTCTGAATGAGTCTCCTCTGTTTGCTGATTTATTCATGATGCGACTTTTAATATTATTCACTCTGACATGAGTCTGCATCTCAAATTAAAATCATCCAGGCGGAGAATGTGTGTGTGTGTGGGTGTGTGTGTGTATGTGTGTGTGTGTGCCAGTGTGTGCCAGTGTGTGCCAGTGTATGCATGCGTGCATGTATGTCTATGTACAGTATGTGTTTGTGTGTGTGTGTGTGTGTGTGTGTGTGTCTATCTGCGTGTGTGTGTGTGTGTCTATCTGTGTGTGTGTGTGTGTGTGTGCTTTGTGTGCGTGTTTTTACATACTTGCTTCCTTGTGTCAGTGTGCATATACAGGCTTTCGCTATGGCTACAATAAAAATATACAGTAGGGTCCAAAATTGTGGACACCTATGATAAGCAAAGATGACAATAAAATAAATAATTCAAATACTGAGCAATATTGTATGCTCCCACCAAAATATAAATTATATCATTTTATACTAATACACTTTCTCACAGAAATATGTTTTCATTAAAAAGTAATAATTTATTTTCTCAAAAAGGAAGGGGTCAAAATGATTGACACCCCCGTTTTCTATCCCTTTCAAAATCCTCACCTTGCTAGGATAACGGCACTGAGCCTTTCTCTAAGATTTGGAGTTGGAGAACACATTGGGAGGGATCTTAGACAAAGAATCCTTCCAGATCCTCGATATCCTTCGTCTGCGCTTATGGACTGCTCTCTTTAATTCAAATCATAGGTTTTTAACCATTTCTTTGTGTATTTTATTGTGTGTTTGGGGTTATTATCTTGCGGCCAAGTTGCATCCTCCTGGCAGAGGCAACCAGGTTTTGGGCAAAATATCCTGGTACTTGGTGAGGTTCATGACGCTTTTGAACTTAACAAGAGCACCAGGACCAGTGGAAGGAAAATAGTCCCATAACATCAAAGAACCAGCACCATATTTTACAGTAGGTATGGGGTTATTTTCTCCTCATGCTTTCTCATTTCAACGCCAAGCCCACCACTGGTGTGCAGGGCCATAGAGCTCTAATACCCCTCGTTGTAGAAAAGTATCAAATAACATCATTTCAACAAAAAAATGTAGCGTACAAATAGTGTTTGAATAATGTATTTTATACAGTCATTTTTGCTTGTCTTTATCCAAGGTTGCCAATAATTTTGGACCCCTCTGAATAAAATACACTTGAGTAAGTACAGTGTAAGTACAGTAAGTACAGTACAGAGTCAGTACAGTAAGTACAGTGTAAGTACCTTAAGTATAGTACAGAGTCAGTACAGTAAGTACAGTACAGAGTCAGTACAGTAAGTACAGTACAGAGTCAGTACAGTAAGTGCAGTACAGAGTCAGTACAGTAAGTACAGTACAGAGTCAGTACAGTAAGTACAGTACAGAGTCAGTACAGAGTCAGTACAGTAAGTACAGTAAGTACAGTACAGAGTCAGTACAGTAAGTACAGTACAGAGTCAGTACAGTAAGTACAGTACAGAGTCAGTACAGTAAGTACAGTACAGAGTCAGTACAGAGTCAGTACAGTAAGTACAGTAAGTACAGTACAGAGTCAGTACAGTAAGTACAGTGTAAGTACAGTAAGTACAGTACAGAGTCAGTACAGTAAGTACAGTACAGAGTCAGTACAGTAAGTACAGTACAGAGTCAGTACAGTAACTACAGTACAGAGTCAGTACAGTAAGTACAGTACAGAGTCAGTACAGTGTTCATACCCCTTGGCTTACTCCACATTTTGTTGTGTTACAGGCTGAATTCAGAATGAATTAAATATATGTTTTTTCTAACCCATCTACACATAATCCCATTATGACAAAATGACAAGAAGAAAATCTGTAAATGTTTGTGAATGTATTGAAAATGAAATATGAAAATATCTCATTTACATAAGTGTTCACACCCCTGTCAATACTATTTGGAATATCCTTTGGCAGCAAATGCAGCTGTGAGTCTTCTGGGTAAGCCTGTACGAGCTTTGCACACCTGGCTTGTACAATATTTGCCCATTGTTCATTTTAAAATTCTTCAAGCTCTGTCAAATTGGTTGTTGATCATTGCTAGACAAGCAGATATACAGTTGAAGTCGGAAGTTTACACACACTTAGGTTGGAGTCATTAATTGTTTTTCAAACAATCAACACATTTCTTGTTAACAAACTATAGTTTTGGCAAGTCTGTTAGGACATCTACTTTGCGCATGACAAAAGTCATTTTTCCAACAATTGTTTACAGACAGATTATTTCACTTATAATTCACTGTATTACAATTCCAGTGGGTCAGAAGTTTACATACACTAAGTTGACTGCAGAAAATTATGTCATAGCTTTAGAAGCTTCTGATAGGTTAACTGACATAATTTGAGTCAATTGGAGGTGTACCTGTGGATGTATTTGAAGGCCTACCTTCAAACTCAGTGCCTCTTTGCTTGACATCATGGGAAAATCAAAAGAAATCAGCCAAGACCTCAAAAAAATGATCACTCCTCCGCTACACAGACGATGCCTGCTGGACTGTCCATTAACACAGTACTTCATTTTGTTTATCTGTCTGCCCTAGCCTCAAACTCAGGCCCTGTGTGTAGCTAACTGACCCTCTCTGCCCATTCATCGCCATATACCCGTTGTTGTTGTCCTAGCTGATGACCCGTTGCTGTCGCACCCGTTGTTGTCTTAGCTCTCCCAATCAACACCTGGTATTGCTTTTGCCTTATGCCTCTAATGTCAATATGCGCTGTATACTGTTGTTTAGGGCAGCTCTCATTGATTTATTTTACTTCAAAGCCCCTAGTCCTGCTCAACATGCTTCGTTGTCCCACCCCCCACACATGCAGAGACTGCACCCAGCTTAACTGGCGCCACCAGAGATGAAACCTCCCTCATCGTCACTCAATGCCGAGGTTTACCCCCACTGTACACGCACCCTACCTTACCCTTGCCTGTACACTATGCCCTGAATCTATCCTACCACTCCCAGAAATCTGCTCCTTTTTTTTTATTTTCCCAACGCACGAGACCAGCTCTTATAGCCTTTAGCTGCACCCTCATCCTACTCCTCCTCTGTTCCTCTGGTGATGTAGAGGTTAATCCAGGCCCTGTGTGTCCCCAGGTGCTCTCATTTGTTGACTTCTGCAACAGTAAAAGCCTTGGGTTCATGCACATTAACATCAGAAACCTCCTCCCTAAGTTTCCTTTATTCACTGCTTTAGCACACTCCACCAAATCACTGAAGTTGGAGACTTATATCTCCCTCACTAACTTTAAGCATCAACTGTCAGAGCAGCTTACCGATCGCTGCAGCTGTACACAGCCCATCTGTAAATAGCCCATCCAGCCAATCAACTACCTACCTCATTCCCCTATTTGTTTTTCTGCTCTTTAGCACACCCGTATTTGTACTTGCACATCCTCATCTGCACATCTATCACTCCAGTGTAAATTGCCAAATTGTAATTACTTCACCACTATTGGCCTAATTATTGCCTTTCCTCCTTATTTAATTTGCACACACTGTATACAGACTTTACTATTGTGTTATTGACTGTACGATTGTTAATCCCATGTATAACCCTGTATTGTTTTTGTCGCACTGCTTTGCTTTATCTTGGACAGGTCGCAGTTGTAAATGAGAACTAGAATCCAGATTACTTTTTTTCAGAAGGGGCTTTACCATAGCAGTTTTTAGTGCAGTCGGGAAAGTGCAGTATCTGCAACTTTGACTTTCTCTACTTCCGCTCTGTTTTTCTGCAATTTCACTTTAATTGATTAGTTTACTCACTCTAGGGTCTTTCTGTTTGGAGTTGGCCTTTTTCAACTTTACTGGGGCTGTGGCATCAATGGTTGCCCTTAATTTGCTATTAAAGTGATCAACTAAATCATCACAAGAGGACGGCAGAATAGGTGGTGGGGTATTGTTCATACACTCAGTAAAATCTGTAGCAACTTCAGAGGTCAGATAGCGTTTCTTAATAATGGGTTCAGCATTACCCTGTGCTATGTGCAGCAAGGTAGTACAAAAATCCACAGTGGTGATCAGATAAAGCAACATCAACAATAGAGGATATGCCAATAGAAAGCCCCATGGTAATAACCAGGTCCAGAGTATGGCTGCGGTTATGGGTTGGCACAGCAACATGTTGGCTAAAGTCCATAGGGCTCAAAGGATTAATCATTTCAGTGGCCTTGGAGTCAGTTCCTTTGTCAACACAAATATTAAAACCGCCCACACAATGATTTTATCATAATTCTGAAGGAAAATAGACAATATTTCAGAGAAATCAGTAAAGAAAGTGGGGCAGTGCAACACTGGTGGCTGACATTTAAACAGTATAGCATGATGCTCTAAAGATCCAAAGACGCCAAACGAAATGTCCTTAAAGCTGAGAGCATTAGTAAAAATAGAATCTGTCCCTTCACCCTTTCACCCCTTTTCTGATAGAGTATGAAAAGCTGTAGTCAAGGGGGAGGCTTCAATAAGAGCAGCACTACAGTCTGATGACAGCCATATTTCAGTGAGAAACATGCATATCAACTTTGACGCTCAGTCATGAGGTCATTCAAGAGAAAGGTTTTACTTGTGATTGCTCTAACATTTAAAAGCTCCATATTCAATGAGTGTGGGCCACTCTGCCCCTGGGGCATCTGGCTCGAGGTAACCAATGGAATAACAACCAAATTATTAATGTTTACAAGTTTTCTGACAGTCTCCATTCCATCAGAATGGCAGGAGATGACAGTTTGTATACACTCACTGCAAGGTGTAGTTAAAGGGACATTAACTAGGTTACTCACAATAACCATAGTGCCATTTCTACAGGAGTTGATACAGTTTCCAAGTCCTCTGTTGCTTATTCTGACAGGAAGAACTGGAACACTACCAGGCCCTGTCCATCAGTCTCTAAAACAGTTTGTGATGTTGCTGGAAATAATCCTGTAACCCCTGCGGTTAAGGTGAATCTAAACAAAGTTTTAAGGTGAATTTTAAAAGTGTTGGTTGCTCCTACAGAAAATTGAAGTAAAAAAAATTAAATAAAGAAAGACAATCGCATCATGGTGAAATCCCTGAGCGGTTTCGTTCCTTTCCAGCAACTGAGTTAGGAAGGACGCCTGTAGTGACTGAATGTGTTGACACAGCATCCAAAGTGTATTTAATAACTCCACCATGCTCAAAGGGATATTCCATCCAAAGTGTATTTAATAACTCCACCATGCTCAAAGGGATATTCCATCCAAAGTGTATTTAATAACTCCACCATGCTCAAAGGGATATTCCATCCAAAGTGTATTTAATAACTCCACCATGCTCAAAGGGATATTCCATCCAAAGTGTATTTAATAACTCCACCATGCTCAAAGGGATATTCCATCCAAAGTGATATTTAATAACTCCACCATGCTCAAAGGGATATTCCATCCAAAGTGTATTTAATAACTCCACCATGCTCAAAGGGATATTCCATCCAAAGTGTATTTAATAACTCCACCATGCTCAAAGGGATATTCCATCCAAAGGGTATTTAATAACTCCACCATGCTCAAAGGGATATTCCATCCAAAGTGTATTTAATAACTCCACCATGCTCAAAGGGATATTCCATCCAAAGTGTATTTAATAACTCCACCATGCTCAAAGGGATATTCCATCCAAAGTGTATTTAATAACTCCACCATGCTCAAAGGGATATTCCATCCAAAGTGTATTTAATAACTCCACCATGCTCAAAGGGATATTCCATCCAAAGTGTATTTAATAACTCCACCATGCTCAAAGGGATATTCCATCCAAAGTGTATTTAATAACTCCACCATGCTCAAAGGGATATTCCATCCAAAGTGTATTTAATAACTCCACCATGCTCAAAGGGATATTCCATCCAAAGTGTATTTAATAACTCCACCATGCTCAAAGGGATATTCCATCCAAAGTGTATTTAATAACTCCACCATGCTCAAAGGGATATTCCTTCTTTTTTTACCCATCTACAAATAGGTGCCCTTCCTTGCAAGGCATTGGAAAACCTTCCCTAGTCTTTGTGGTTAATTCTGTGTTCGAAAATTCAGTGCTTGACTGAGGGATCTAACAGATAATTGTATATGTGGGGTACAGACAGATCATGTTAAACACTATAACTGCCCACAGAATGTGTCCATGCAACTTATTATGTGACTTGTTAAGCAAATATTTACACTTGAACTTATTTAGGTTTGCCATAACAAAGGGGTTGAATACTTATTGACTCAAGACATTTCAGCTTTTCATTTTGAATTCATTTGTAAAAGTTTCTATTTGTTTTATTCCACTTTGACATTATGTGGTATTGTGTCTGTAGGACACTGACAGAAACATCTAAATGTAGTCCATTTTAAATTCAGGATTTAACACAACAAAATATGGAAAACGTTAAGGGTGTGAATACTTCCTGAAGGCACTGTATCTACAAGCATACAGCTATGATAAGGATTTTATATATCAAGAAAAAAATGTGTGTGTTCCTTCCCTGTCGATGTGTGTATGGCTCTGTGTGTGTCTACATCTCAACAATTAGTGAGGTGTAATTGACTGAGGTAGGTGATTGTCACCGATTACTGCGATGATGTATAGGCGTGTCACTCAAGAATGTGTGGGTGTGTGTAATGCTGCTTGTGTTTTACTGTAGTGGCAGCTCAGCTTTGAAGGTGCATTACCGGTTGGTGATGAGCGTGTGTCAACACGTGGGAGTACAGGTGCATTACCGGTTGTTGATGAGCGTGTGTCAACACGTGGGAGTACAGGTGCATTACCGGTTGGTGATGAACGTGTGTCAACACGTGGGAGTACAGGTGCATTACCGGTTGGTGATGAGCGTGTGTCAACACGTGGGAGTACAGGTGCATTACCGGTTGGTGATGAGCGTGTGTCAACACGTGGGAGTACAGGTGCATTACCGGTTGGTGATGAGCGTGTGTCAACACGTGGGAATACAGGTGCATTACCGGTTGGTGATGAGAGTGTGTCAACACGTGGGAGTACAGGTGCATTACCGGTTGGTGCTGAGCGTGTGTCAACACGTGGGAGTACAGGTGCATTACCGGTTGGTGATGAGCGTGTGTCAACACGTGGGAGTACAGGTGCATTACTGGTTGGTGATGAGAGTGTGTCAACACGTGGGAGTACAGGTGCATTACTGGTTGGTGATGAGCGTGTGTCAACACGTGGGAGTACAGGTGCATTACCGGTTGGTGATGAGCGTGTGTCAACACATGGGAGTACAGGTGCATTACTGGTTGGTGATGAGAGTGTGTCAACACGTGGGAGTACAGGTGCATTACCGGTTGGTGATGAGCGTGTGTCAACACATGGGAGTACAGGTGCATTACTGGTTGGTGATGAGAGTGTGTCAACACATGGGAGTACAGGTGCATTACCGGTTGGTGATGAGCGTGTGTCAACACGTGGGAGTACAGGTGCATTACCGGTTGGTGATGAACGTGTGTCAACACGTGGGAGTACAGGTGCATTACCGGTTGGTGATGAGCGTGTGTCAACACATGGGAATACAGGTGCATTACCGGTTGGTGATGAGAGTGTGTCAACACGTGGGAGTACAGGTGCATTACCGGTTGGTGATGAGCGTGTGTCAACACGTGGGAGTACAGGTGCATTACCGGTTGGTGATGAGCGTGTGTCAACACATGGGAGTACAGGTGCATTACCGGTTGGTGATGAGCGTGTGTCAACACGTGGGACTACAGGTGCATTACCGGTTGGTGATGAGCGTGTGTCAACACGTGGGAATACAGGTGCATTACCGGTTGGTGATGAGAGTGTGTCAACACGTGGGAGTACAGGTGCATTACCGGTTGGTGATGAGCGTGTGTCAACACATGGGAGTACAGGTGCATTACCGGTTGGTGATGAGCGTGTGTCAACACATGGGAGTACAGGTGCATTACCGGTTGGTGATGAGCGTGTGTCAACACATGGGAGTACAGGTGCATTACCGGTTGGTGATGAGCGTGTGTCAACACGTGGGAGTACAGGTGCATTACCGGTTGGTGATGAGCGTGTGTCAACACGTGGGAGTACAGGTGCATTACCGGTTGGTGATGAGCGTGTGTCAACACGTGGGAGTACAGGTGCATTACCGGTTGGTGATGAGCGTGTGTCAACACGTGGGAGTACAGGTGCATTACCGGTTGGTGATGAACGTGTGTCAACACGTGGGAGTACAGGTGCATTACCGGTTGGTGATGAGCGTGTGTCAACACGTGGGAGTACAGGTGCATTACCGGTTGGTGATGAGCGTGTGTCAACACGTGGGAGTACAGGTGCATTACCGGTTGGTGATGAGTGTGTGTCAACACGTGGGAGTACAGGTGCATTACCGGTTGGTGATGAGCGTGTGTCAACACGTGGGAGTACAGGTGCATTACCGGTTGGTGATGAGCGTGTGTCAACACGTGGGAGTACAGGTGCATTACCGGTTGGTGATGAGCGTGTGTCAACACGTGGGAGTACAGGTGCATTACCGGTTGGTGATGAGAGTGTGTCAACACATGGGAGTACAGGTGCATTACTGGTTGGTGATGAACGTGTGTCAACACGTGGGAGTACAGGTGCATTACTGGTTGGTGATGAGCGTGTGTCAACACGTGGGAGTACAGGTGCATTACTGGTTGGTGATGAGCGTGTGTCAACACGTGGGAGTACAGGTGCATTACCGGTTGGTGATGAGCGTGTGTCAACACGTGGGAGTACAGGTGCATTACCGGTTGGTGATGAGAGTGTGTCAACACGTGGGAGTACAGGTGCATTACTGGTTGGTGATGAACGTGTGTCAACACGTGGGAGTACAGGTGCATTACTGGTTGGTGATGAGCGTGTGTCAACACGTGGGAGTACAGGTGCATTACCGGTTGGTGATGAGCGTGTGTCAACACGTGGGAGTACAGGTGCATTACCGGTTGGTGATGAGCGTGTGTCAACACGTGGGAGTACAGGTGCATTACCGGTTGGTGATGAGCGTGTGTCAACACGTGGGAGTACAGGTGCACACCGGTTGGTGCATTGGGACCAGGGTTGGTGATGAGCGTGTGTCAACACGTGGGAGTACAGGTGCATTACTGGTTGGTGATGAGCGTGTGTCAACACGTGGGAGTACAGGTGCATTACCGGTTGGTGATGAGCGTGTGTCAACACGTGGGAGTACAGGTGCATTACCGGTTGGTGATGAGCGTGTGTCAACACGTGGGAGTACAGGTGCATTACCGGTTGGTGATGAGTGTGTGTCAACGGTTGGTGTGGGAGTACAGGTGCATTACCGGTTGGTGATGAGCGTGTGTCAACACGTGGGAGTACAGGTGCATTACCGGTTGGTGATGAGCGTGTGTCAACACATGGGAGTACAGGTGCATTACCGGTTGGTGATGAGCGTGTGTCAACACGTGGGAGTACAGGTGCATTACCGGTTGGTGATGAGCGTGTGTCAACACGTGGGAGTACAGGTGCATTACTGGTTGGTGATGAACGTGTGTCAACACGTGGGAGTACAGGTGCATTACCGGTTGGTGATGAGCGTGTGTCAACACGTGGGAGTACAGGTGCATTACCGGTTGGTGATGAGCGTGTGTCAACACGTGGGAGTACAGGTGCATTACTGGTTGGTGATGAGCGTGTGTCAACACGTGGGAGTACAGGTGCATTACCGGTTGGTGATGAGAGTGTGTCAACACTTGGGAGTACAGGTGCATTACTGGTTGGTGATGAACGTGTGTCAACACGTGGGAGTACAGGTGCATTACTGGTTGGTGATGAACGTGTGTCAACACGTGGGAGTACAGGTGCATTACTGGTTGGTGATGAACGTGTGTCAACACGTGGGAGTACAGGTGCATTACCGGTTGGTGATGAGCGTGTGTCAACACATGGGAGTACAGGTGCATTACCGGTTGGTGACGAGCGTGTGTCAACACGTGGGAGTACAGGTGCATTACTGGTTGTTGATGAACGTGTGTCAACACGTGGGAGTACAGGTGCATTACTGGTTGGTGATGAGCGTGTGTCAACACATGGGAGTACAGGTGCATTACCGGTTGGTGATGAGCGTGTGTCAACACATGGGAGTACAGGTGCATTACCGGTTGGTGATGAGCGTGTGTCAACACGTGGGAGTACAGGTGCATTACCGGTTGGTGATGAGCGTGTGTCAACACATGGGAGTACAGGTGCATTACCGGTTGGTGATGAGCGTGTGTCAACACGTGGGAGTACAGGTGCATTACCGGTTGGTGATGAGAGTGTGTCAACACGTGGGAGTACAGGTGCATTACCGGTTGGTGATGAGCGTGTGTCAACACATGGGAGTACAGGTGCATTACCGGTTGGTGATGAGCGTGTGTCAACACATGGGAGTACAGGTGCATTACCGGTTGGTGATGAGCGTGTGTCAACACGTACAGGTGCATTTTGAAGTAGCTAAAGATGAGTGTGTGGAGTTTAGTATGTGTATATCTGTATACTGCATTTATGATTGTGATAATTCAGAGCGAGAGGGATAGAGGGGGCGAGAGAGGAGAGGGCCTGTGAAGAGGAGACAGCACCAAATAAATGTCTTGCTGACTGTGGTAATCATTGTTCCAAGTCACTAGTGTTAAGCATGCCAAGCTGAAGCCCTTTCCTACAGTCAAATGACCAACTCGCCCTCTAGTGGCATCATGGGTGGAACGTTATTAATATTTTTCATAATTTCATAATTAATCAACATTATTATTTTTTAAATGCCGAAAATATTGGTGTTTCTATGTCAAACAGTTTTGTTATATTTCAATCTTCTGTGATGTATATAAAGTGTAATATTGGGATACAAACTTAAAGCTGAATACATTTCAACTCTATATCTGACATGGTACAGGTGTCTTCTTCTTTTTAAACCCATAACCATGTGTGTGAGTTATATGTTTCTGTTTCAAAGATTTGTTTAAGACTACCAAGAAACACTCCGTGTGACCCGGATTTAGCCCACTGCAGTAAGAGGACAACAGATACACACATAGAGACAACAGACACACTTATCATGGATATAACCTGTTTTAGCATGGACATTGCTGTTGAGGGCTTCCACCAGTAGTCAACTGGAGAATAACATGTATTTCTTTGAAATGGAGATAGCCTCAAAGGCGCTGCCCATCCTGTCACAGACACTATAATGGCACATATACAAAGATGAGTATTCTATCTATCTCTATGGTCTGTTTTTCACACATGTAACTGCCCTCTCATTGGCTAGAATGGTCCCACCTGATCTCATCTCCTCCCACCTGCTTTCCATGTTTAAGGATATGTATTTCCATTGTTAGAGCAGTCACTTGACTATCTTATCGAGATGGGGCTGCAGCAGATAGTAGCCGTCTTACGGGCTCCTAACCAATTCTTCTATGTTGTGTATTATCTTTACGCTGATTTGAACTGTTTTTGTACATAATGTTTATGCCATCATTTACTATGACCAAAAACAGCTTCTTGGCATCAGAACCAGTGGTATTTGGTATTTTATTAGGATCCCCATTAGCTGTTACAAAAGCAGCAGCTACTCTTCCTGGGGTCCACACAAAACATGCAACATAATACAGAATGACATAATACAGAACATCAATAGACAAGAACGGAAGGACAGAACTACATTAAAAAATGTTTTAAAGGGACACGTAGCCTACATATCAGCCTACATATCAGCCTACATATCAGCCTACATATCAGCCTACATACACACAAACTATCTCGGTCAAATAGGGGAGAGGCATTGCGTTATCTGTTTTTTTAAATCAGGTTTGCTGTTTATTTGAGCAATATGAGATGGAAGGAAGTTTCATGCAATTAGGGCTCTATATAACACTGTACACTTTCTCGAATTTGTTCTGGATTTGGGGACTGTGAAAAGACCTCTGGTTGCATGTCTGGTGGGATAAGTGTGTGTGTCAGAGCTGTGTGTAAGTTGACTATGCAAATAGTTTGGGATTTTCAACACATTGATGTTTCTTCTAAAAAGAAGTGATGCAGTCAGTCTCTCCTCAACTCTTAGCCAAGAGACTGGCATGCATAGTATTTATATCAGCCCTCTGATTATAGTTACGAGCAAAACGTGCCGCTGTGTTCTGGGACAGCTGCTTTACTAGGTCTTTCCTTGCAGCACTGGACCACACGACTGGACAATAATCAAAATGAGATAAAACTAGAGCCTGCAGAACATACTTTTTGTAGCGTGGTGGCAAAAAAGCAGAGCATCTCTTTATTACGGACAGACCTCTTCCCATCTTTACAACCATTGAATCTATATGTTTTCACCATGACAGTTTACAATCTAAAGTAACGGCAAGTCATTTTGTCTCCTCAACTTGTTCAACAGCCACACCATTCATTACCAGATTCAGCTGAGGTCTAGGACTTAAGGAATGATTTGTACCAAAATACAATGCTTTAAGAGTATTAGAGATGTTCAGGACCAGTTTATTACTGGCCACCCATTCCAAAACAGACTGCAAGTCTTTGTTAAGGGTTTGAGTGACTTCATTAGCTGTGGTAGCTGATGCGTATACGGTTGTATCATCAGCATACATGAACACACATGCTTTGTTTAATGGCAGTGCCAGGTCATTGGTAAAAATAGAAAAGAGTAGAGGGCCTAGAGAGCTGGCCTGCGTTACACCACACTTTACATGTTTGACATTAGAGAAGCTTTCATTAAAGAAAACCCTTTGAGTTCTATTAGATAGATAACTTTGAATCCACAATATGGCAGAGGTTGAAAAGCCATAACACATACATTTTTTCAGCAACAGGTTATGGTCAATAATATCAAAGGCTGCACTGAAATCTAACAGTGCTTCTACACCGGCATTGCTTGCTGTTTGGGGTTTTAGGCTGGGTTTCTGTACAGCACTTTGAGATATCAGCTGATGTACGAAGGGCTATATAAATACATTTGATTTGATTTGATTTGATTTAACAGTACAGCTCCCACAATCTTCTTATTATCAATTTCTTTCAACCAATCATCAGTCATTTGTGTCAGTACTGTACATATTGAGTGCCCTTCTCTATAAGCATGCTGAAAGTCTGTTGTTAATTTGTTTACAGAGAAATAACATTGTATTCAAACAATTTTTCCAACAGTTCTCTAAGAGCTTGCAGCAAGCTTATAGGTCTGCTGTTAGAACCAGTAAAGGCCGCTTTACCACCTTTTGGGTAGTATAATTACTTTGGCTTCCCTCCAGGAATGAGGACAAAGACTTTCCTCTAGGCTCAGATTAAAAATATGACCGATACAATTGGCTATAGAGTCAGCTAACATCCTCAGTAGCTTTCCATCTAAGTTGTCAATGCCAGGAGGTTTGTCATTATTGATCAATAACAATAATTTTTAGACCTCTCCCACACTAACTTTACGAAATTCAAACTTGCAA
Organism: Oncorhynchus keta; assembly: GCF_023373465.1. Classification (NCBI taxonomy): domain Eukaryota; kingdom Metazoa; phylum Chordata; class Actinopteri; order Salmoniformes; family Salmonidae; genus Oncorhynchus; species Oncorhynchus keta. The sequence goes on along the minus strand of NC_068440.1, from coordinate 17,894,620 downwards.
TGCTTTTCTTTCATGACGTTTTTTTTATGCATGAATACAATTTCTCACTGTTCGTTTTCTTGAGTTTAGTCACATAATTTCTCAATTTGTAGTAAGTAAGCCAGTCAGATTGTCACGATCATTTGTAGAATTAACGGACCAAGGCACAGCGTGCGTAGAGTTCCACATGTTTAATAAATGAAACTCACCAAAACAATACAGAACAAACGAAACGTGAAGTCAATGCAGCGCTCACAGGCACTACACAAAAACAAGATCCCACAAAAACAGATGGGAAAAGGCTGCCTAAATATGATCCCCAATCAGAGACAATCTCTAGACAGCTACCTCTGATTGGGAACCATACCAGGCCAACATAGAAACACAAAAACTAGAGTACCCACCCTAGTCACACCCCGACCTAACCAAATTAGAAAATAAAAGGCTCTCTAAGGTCAGGGCGTGACACAGATGTGTTGCCAGACTTATTAGGCTCTCTTTTTGCACCATCTTTTTCAACCATACAGTTTTTCAATTCCTCATCAATCCATGGAGCCTTAACAGTTCTAACGGTCAGTTTCTTAACAGGTGCACGTTTTTCAGTAATTGGAAGAAGCAATTTCATAAATTCAAGTGCAGCGTCTGGATGCTTTTCATTAATCACATCAGACCAAAACATATTTTTAACATCATCCACACAAAATCTTTTGTATGATCTCTTATACTCCATTTTAGGCCCAGCTGTTGGAACTTTGGCTTTCCTGCATATAGCCACTAGATTGTGATCACTGCATCCAATGGGTAAGGATACAGATTTAGAACAAAGTTTTACAGTATTAGTAAAAATGCGATCAATACATGTGGATGATCTTGTTCCTGTTGTGTTTGTAAACACCCTGGTAGGTTGATTAATAACCTGAACCAGATTACAGGCAATGGTTACAGTAAGAAGCTTCCTCTTGAGCGGACAGCTTGATGAAAACCAGTCAATATTCAGGTCCCCAAGAAAGTAGACCTTTCTGTTTACATCACATACACTAACAAACATTTCACACATATTATTTAGATACCGACTGTTAACACTTGGTGGCCTATAGCAACAACCCAAAATAAAAGACTTTAGATGTGCCAAGTGAACCTGCAACCACAGCACTTCAATAACACTTGACATAAGATCTTCTCTAAGCATTACAGGGATATGGCTCTGAATATATACAGCAACACCTCCCAAATTAAGGGGTGCCACCGACCTCCTGTGATCAGAACAGCGATCACTAACCTCAATTTTTATATATTTCTTAAACAACATTTCAGGGAACAAAACAAAAAAGCGGAAAATAACAAACATTTTCAAGGAACAGAAATGGAACCTGGAACGAAAGTGATTCATACTTTTCCGGAACTTATTCGAGTGCCTGCATGCAAGCTGAAAATCTTTGCCACTTTGTGTGCTTATTTAGGCTACCTGCCCCTCCCCCCATGCAAAGCATAGGCTACTGTAGCCTACTGACATACAAGCATGATTCAGAAGATAGTAGAGAGATTTTTAATTAGCTAGAGAAGAATGGATTTATTAACTAATAAAAGGTAAGATGTGTTTTTAGTTCTGGTGCTGCTCTGCATACATAAGCTTGTTAGCTAGTCAGCTCATGCTTGTTAGCTAGCTAGCAGAAAGGACATTTGAAGTTCCTCCATAGAAGCCGCTCCTCCTCAGTATAATTCTGTGGGCCTAATAAAGATAATGCATGTCATAACAAGATGCCCAGTGCTTCAAGCCTCCTCCTCAGTATAATTCTGTGGGCCTAATAAAGATAATGCATGTCATAACAAGATGCCCAGTGCTTCAAGCCTCCTCCTCAGTATAATTCTGTGGGCCTAATAAAGATAATGCATGTCATAACAAGATGCCCAGTGCTTCAAGCCTCCTCCTCAGTATAATTCTGTGGGCCTAATAAAGATAATGCATGTCATAACAAGATGCCCAGTGCTTCAAGCCTCCTCCTCAGTATAATTCTGTGGGCCTAATAAAGATAATACATGTCATAACAAGATGCCCAGCGCTTCAAGCCTCCTCCTCAGTATAATTCTGTGGGCCTAATAAAGATAATGCATGTCATAACAAGATGCCCAGTGCTTCAAGCCTCCTCCTCAGTATAATTCTGTGGGCCTAATAAAGATAATGCATGTCATAACAAGATGCCCAGCGCTTCAAGCCTCCTCCTCAGTATAATTCTGTGGGCCTAATAAAGATAATGCATGTCATAAAAAGATGCCCAGCGCTTCAAGCCTCCTCCTCAGTATAATTCTGTGGGCCTAATAAAGATAATGCATGCCATAACAAGATGCCCAGCGCTTCAAGCCTCCTCCTCCTCCACCCTCTCTTGATTTCTCACCATCAACAAAATTTCAATTGCATCTTGCACTATAGGCTACACTTGTCTGTCCATCACGCATGTAAACTACTACCTTTCCTGCTCAATCCACACTGATTGGTCAAGTAATTTAATGTGTATATGTAAAACAAAAACAGTTGATTTCACAGTTAAAGAGTGAACAGAAAGTCATTATATAAATTAGTACTTTTTGGGGGTTTGAACCGGTGTCAAAATGTTATTTTGCAGGTCAGAACAGTGGAACAGAATGACAAAATAGTGGTTGTGTTCAGAACATAACGATTAGAAAAAATGCTTGTTCCAACCCCCGAATCTATGTTTCTCAGAGTCATAGCTTGTTAACTAGCCAAAGTGAGGTGATCTGTCTAGCAAGCTAACATTAGCCAATTTGACATGGTCCCATCAATCAATGTAACCCATCATGTGTCTGTCAGCAGCATTCGTGATTAAACACTCTTAAAAACAATGTTGGAAAGAGAATCATGTTAGCTAACTTAGGTAGGCCCGTGTTGGTTGGAGAAAAAAAGTACATAACCTACCACTATGTTTATCCAAATGTAAGCCTACAGAGTTTCTAGCTACCAGTAACTAGGTACCACAGCAAGCTATACTTTACATTGGCAAATGCGCCCTTCTGCTACTAGACAGACAGAGCTCATAAAGGATGGAAAATTGACCTAAAAACACTTGTCAGGTATAGTACATTTGTATTTTAGTTCATTTAAATGCCCAATTAATGGTGTCCAATATTGAGAGCTAGAGGTATAATCCAGCTGTTTTTCTGCGCTGTAATGCATTGGAGCGGGCTGTGCTTGCCGCCAGCTGGGAATGGAATGTTTGAAATGGAAAGAAATACACCAAAAGTATGTGGTCACCTGCTCGTCAAATATCTCATTCCAAAATCATGAGCATTAATATGTAGTTGGTCCCCCTTTACTGCTATAACAGCCTCCACTCTTTTGGGAAGGCTTTCCACTAGATGTTGGAACATTGCTGAGGGGACTTTTAGCCACAATAGCATTAGTGAGGTCGAGCGCTGGTGTTGGGCAATTCGGCCTGGTTCGCAGTCGGTGTTCCATTTCATCCCAAAGGTGTTCGATGGAGTTGGGGTCAGGGTTCTGTGCAGGCCAGTCAAGTTCTTCCATACCGATCTAAACAAACCATTTCTGTATGTACCTCACTTTGTGCACGGGGCCATTGTCATGCTTAAACAGGACATGGCTTTCCCCAAACTGTTGCCACAAAGTTGGAAGCACAGAATTGTCAAGAATGACATTGTATGCTATAATGTTAAGATTTCCCTTCATTGGAACTAAGGAGCCTGAACCATGAAAACCATTTTGACATGCTACGTGCTTCAGCACTCGGCGGTCCTGTTCTGTGAGCTTGTGTGGCCTACCACTTCGCAGCTGAGCCGTTGTTGCTCCTAGACGTTTCCACTTCAACTTACAGGGCAGTAGTTTGACGAACTGACTAGTTGGAAAGGTGGCATCCTATTACGGTGCCACGTTGAAAGTCACTGAGCTCATCAGTAAGGCCAATGTTTATCTATGGAGATTGCATGACTGTGTGCTCGATTTTATACACCTGTCAGCAACAGGTGTGGCTGAAATAGCTGAATTCCCTAATTTGATGGAGTGTCCACACATCATATAGTGTATGATGTTACTGATAACAACCTATGCATTTGTGTTGGCTGCTTCACCAGAGGAGCTCCAGACAGCGTTGCATGCTGGGTAACAATAATCGCCACTGGGTCGAATGATGATTCAGGTCCTGACTTCCTGCCTCAAGAATCAGAAGGACAGGGAGCAGACACCAAATGGAGTCTTCTACCACACAACCAGAGGAAGAGTGTCCCTGTGAGAGGGACAGGGGATGTGAGGGTGGGGTGAGGTTACGCCTGCATAGAGAGAGAGGAGGGCGAGGCGAGGCGCTGTGTGTTTTTGATGTTGAGAACTCTATTGAAGCGTGGCTTTTTAATGCTATGCAACTTTGAAGATGGAGTTGTTTGAAGTTATGCATAAGTTGGGTAGCATCCCAAAATGGCACTGTATTCCCCATAAAGTGCACTACTTTGGACCAAGACTCATAGGGTTCTGGACAAAAGTAGTGCACTATGTAGTAAATAGGTTGCCATTTGGGATTCAGCCCTGGACTCATTTCCAGCTTCTTCTTCTTCTTGATTAATTTTATTTTTTCCCCGCTGTTCTCTTTTAGAGGCTGTTTCCCTCAGAATTGAGTGTTGCATTTGAAGTGTAGGAATGTTTCAAGGGCGTATCTTCCAAAGCAAATCACCCTTTGTGGTAATAATAGTCTTCAGTAACTGGGCTCATGGCTTAATTGTGTCTCACAACAGATTTCTTTCCTTTCCTTTCCTTTCTTTCCTTCTCTCTCTCTCTCGCTCTCTCTCTGTCCCACCCTCCCTCTGTCTCTGTCTCTCTCTCTGTCCCTCTGTTTGCATGTCCCTCATTCTGACTTGTCTCTCTTTCTGTCTCTCCATACTCATAAATCATGTTTGAAGTTCTGGTCTCAGGCCTTTGTTAAAATGTTGATGAGTATCCCTTTCTCAAAGTGCTCTCTGGACAATAGTTTGTCAACACCACAGTACTGAAGTATGTAAGATAAAATATTTCAGATAAAGCTTTATCGTTCTAACCGACAGTACCATTAGCCCATTGAAGTCTGAAGTTATAGCAGGCTGAGAGGCAGTATGGATGCCTCCAAAATGCCCCCACCCCATTCCCTATGTAGTACACTACTTTCACGAGGGCTGTGGTCGGAAGTAGTGCACTACATAGGGAATAAGGTGTCATTTCAGACCCAGCTTGCATTTGGATATCTCTGTGATGTTCTACTTTTAATGAGCTCCATTAAATCAAGTGGCAGTTCAGTTCAGTTTAGTTCTTAGTTCCTCAGTTCCTCCCAAGAAGAGAAAGTTGGTGGTTAGCTGGCGTTTAATAGTTTCACCACAAGCTTACATAAGACCTTTTAATTCTTCACAGGGCAAAGCTTTCCAGGCAGCTGGCTAGTGCCGCTGGAGAAAGAGAAGGCTCCCTCCATCCCTCGCTCCTCTCCTCCACCGAGAGGCACGCTACAGCAATTAGCCCTTCCTCTGGAGTCTTAATTAGCAGACACGTTGACCTGCAGTGTGTGTGTGTGTGTGTGTGTGTGTGTGTGTGTGTGTGTGTGTGTGTGTGTGTGTGTGTGTGTGTGTGTGTGTGTGTGTGTGTGTGTGTGTGTGTGTGTGTGTGTGTGTGTGTGTGTGTGTGTGTGTGTGTGTGTGTGTGTGTGTGTGCTCGTCAATCGTTCAGCAGCCAAATAAAAAATAGATTTAACTTTAGAAGTAAAGTAGGGCCTTCTCCAATTAATTAACAATGGACTCCAAGCTTGGGGGCAAGATGAGACGAGGAGAAGTGAGGCAGAGATGATGGTGAGAGGGTGTTCAAACTCTCTGCCAACAACCACCCGAAGGGAGGGTGCCGCCACGCCTCCCCATGCATATCTTTACGTTATGTAGCAAACAGCTACCCCTTGGGGGCAAAGGTGGTTACAGTATGTAGAACACATGTCCACAGGGTGAACCCAAAACCAGAGACAATGAGAAGGAAATGCTCATCAGCCGTCGAGGCCCTCAGGGCAAATATGGAGATTTGTGATCTGTCTGTAGTGGATGTTCATTATTAAGTTATTTTAATTAGATAGCTAACTGTAACCTTAGATCACTAATTACAGTTTATCTTGTACATACATCTGTATGCAAACTATCTCTGTATGCCTCAATCTCCATCCTCCTGTGACCATCTGTGTGTGTTGCACCACTTAATGTGGCCATGGTGTTGACAAGAACAATTGCGAGACAAATGATGACAGCACTGGCAATAGGGAGTGAGATCTGTGTCGTCATAGTGATGATCAAAGCCTTAGTTCTGGCAATGATGTAAGAGAAGACGTTATACATAGTGTGATGATGATAGTGATGTCTACGGTGATGATGATGATAGTGATGTCTACGGTGATGATAATGATGATAGTGATGTCTGCAGTGATGATGATAGTGATGTCTACGGTGATGATGATGATAGTGATGTCTACGGTGATGATAATGATGATAGTGATGTCTGCAGTGATGATGATAGTGATGTCTACGTGATGATGATGATGATGATGATGATGATGATGATGATGATGATGATGATGATGATGATGATGATGATGATGATGATGATGATGATGATGATGATAGTGATGTCTGCAGTGATGATGATAGTGATGTCTGCGGTGATGATGATAGTGATGTCTGCAGTGATGATGATAGTGATGTCTACGGTGATGATGATAGTGATGTCTACGGTGATGATGATGATGATGATGATAGATGATGATAGAGTGTGTAGTCTTGGAGTGATTATCTTAATTCACTGAGGTTCGCTAGCCAGCTATCTGTCGTCCTTAACGTAGGAGACTCTGCTAGCTAGCCAACAGCTAACAGCTAGCCAACGTCACCACACACACGTTACTGAATCGAATTCAACAACCCGGTCAGGTAGTATCACATTTTAATTTCATTTCATTACAGTACAACGGTTTGATTTGTTTGATCGTAGCTAGCTACATAGCTAGTTACATAGCCGTCTTTGTTTCAAAGATAATTGTGTAGTCTAGAGCGATTTCCTAGGTTAGCTAGCCAGCTATTGTCGTTCTTTTAACGCAACGTAACGTAAACAACACTGCTAGCTAGCCAGCTAGCCCCCGAATAGTAGCACTGTAGAAACTATTACACTCAACGGAACGACTTGATTAGTGTAGTGTCAACAACGCAGCTACTGCCAGCTAGCCTACTTCAGCAGTACTGTATCATTTTAATAATTTTAGTCAATAAGATTCTTGCTATGTAAGCTTAACTTTCTGAACATTCGAGACGTGTAGTCCACTTGTCATTCCAATCTCCTTGCATTAGCGTAGCCTTTTCTGTAGCCTGTCAACTATGTGTCTGTCTATCCCTGTTCTCTCCTCTCTGCACAGATCATACAAACGCTCCACACCGCGTGGCCGCGGCCACCCTAATCTGGTGGTCCCAGCGCGTACGACCCACGTGGAGTTCCAGGTCTCCGGTAGCCTCTGGAACTGCCGATCTGCGGCCAACAAGGCAGAGTTCATCTCAGCCTATGCCTCCCTCCAGTCCCTCGACTTCTTGGCACTGACGGAAACATGGATCACCACAGATAACACTGCTACTCCTACTGCTCTCTCCTCGTCCGCCCACGTGTTCTCGCACACCCCGAGAGCTTCTGGTCAGCGGGGTGGTGGCACCGGGATCCTCATCTCTCCCAAGTGGTCTTTCTCTCTTTCTCCCCTTACCCATCTGTCTATCGCCTCCTTTGAATTCCATGCTGTCACAGTTACCAGCCCTTTCAAGCTTAACATCCTTATCATTTATCGCCCTCCAGGTTCCCTTGGAGAGTTCATCAATGAGCTTGATGCCTTGATAAGCTCCTTTCCTGAGGACGGCTCACCTCTCACAGTTCTGGGCGACTTTAACCTCCCCACGTCTACCTTTGACTCATTCCTCTCTGCCTCCTTCTTTCCACTCCTCTCCTCTTTTGACCTCACCCTCTCACCTTCCCCCCCTACTCACAAGGCAGGCAATACGCTTGACCTCATCTTTACTAGATGCTGCTCTTCTACTAACCTCATTGCAACTCCCCTCCAAGTCTCCGACCACTACCTTGTATCCTTTTCCCTCTCGCTCTCATCCAACACTTCCCACACTGCCCCTACAAGGATGGTATCGCGCCGTCCCAACCTTCGCTCTCTCTCCCCCGCTACTCTCTCCTCTTCCATCCTATCATCTCTTCCCTCTGCTCAAACTTTCTCCAACCTATCTCCTGATTCTGCCTCCTCAACCCTCCTCTCCTCCCTTTCTGCATCCTTTGACTCTCTATGTCCCCTATCCTCCAGGCCGGCTCGGTCCTCCCCTCCCGCTCCGTGGCTCGACGACTCATTGAGAGCTCACAGAACAGGGCTCCGGGCAGCCGAGCGGAAATGGAGGAAAACTCGCCTCCCTGCGGACCTGGCATCCTTTCACTCCCTCCTCTCTACATTTTCCTCCTCTGTCTCTGCTGCTAAAGCCACTTTCTACCATTCTAAATTCCAAGCATCTGCCTCTAACCCTAGGAAGCTCTTTGCCACCTTCTCCTCCCTCCTGAATCCTCCCCCCTCCTCCCTCTCTGCAGATGACTTCGTCAACCATTTTGAAAAGAAGGTCGACGACATCCGATCCTCGTTTGCTAAGTCAAACGACACCGCTGGTTCTGCTCACACTGCCCTACCCTATGCTCTGACCTCTTTCTCCCCTCTCTCTCCAGATGAAATCTCGCGTCTTGTGACGGCCGGCCGCCCAACAACCTGCCCGCTTCACCCTATCCCCTCCTCTCTTCTCCAGACCATTTCCGGAGACCTTCTCCCGTACCTCACCTCGCTCATCAACTCATCCCTGACCGCTGGCTACGTCCCTCCCGTCTTCAAGAGAGCGAGAGTTGCACCCCTTCTGAAAAAACCTACACTCGATCCCTCCGATGTCAACAACTACAGACCAGTATCCCTTCTCTCTTTTCTCTCCAAAACTCTTGAGCGTGCCGTCCTTGGCCAGCTCTACCGCTATCTCTCTCAGAATGACCTTCTTGATCCAAATCAGTCAGGTTTCAAGACTAGTCATTCAACTGAGACTGCTCTTCTCTGTATCACGGAGGCGCTCCGCACTGCTAAAGCTAACTCTCTCTCCTCTGCTCTCATCCTTCTAGACCTATCGGCTGCCTTCGATACTGTGAACCATCAGATCCTCCTCTCCACCCTCTCCGAGTTGGGCATCTCCGGCGCGGCCCACGCTTGGATTGCGTCCTACCTGACAGGTCGCTCCTACCAGGTGGCGTGGCGAGAATCTGTCTCCTCACCACGCGCTCTCACCACTGGTGTCCCCCAGGGCTCTGTTCTAAGCCCTCTCTTATTCTCGCTATACACCAAGTCACTTGGCTCTGTCATAACCTCACATGGTCTCTCCTATCATTGCTATGCAGACGACACACAATTAATCTTCTCCTTTCCCCCTTCTGATGACCAGGTGGCGAATCGCATCTCTGCATGTCTGGCAGACATATCAGTGTGGATGACGGATCACCACCTCAAGCTGAACCTCAGCAAGACGGAGCTCCTCTTCCTCCCGGGAAGGATTGCCCGTTCCATGATCTCGCCATCACGGTTGACAACTCCATTGTGTCCTCCTCCCAGAGCGCTAAGAACCTTGGCGTGATCCTGGACAACACCCTGTCGTTCTCAACTAACATCAAGGCGGTGTCCCGTTCCTGTAGGTTCATGCTCTACAACATCCGCAGAGTACGACCCTGCCTCACACAGGAAGCGGCGCAGGTCCTAATCCAGGCACTTGTCATCTCCCGTCTTGATTACTGCAACTCGCTGTTGGCTGGGCTCCCTGCCTGTGCCATTAAACCCCTACAACTCATCCAGAACGCCGCAGCCCGTCTGGTGTTCAACCTTCCCAAGTTCTCTCACGTCACCCCGCTCCTCCGCTCTCTCCACTGGCTTCCAGTTGAAGCTCGCATCCGCTACAAGACCATGGTGCTTGCCTACGGAGCTGTGAGGGGAACGGCACCTCAGTACCTCCAGGCTCTGATCAGGCCCTACACCCAAACAAGGGCACTGCGTTCATCCACCTCTGGCCTGCTCGCCTCCCTACCACTGAGGAAGTACAGTTCCCGCTCAGCCCAGTCAAAACTGTTCGCTGCTCTGGCCCCCCAATGGTGGAACAAACTCCCTCACGACGCCAGGACAGCGGAGTCAATCACCACCTTCCGGAGACACCTGAAACCCCACCTCTTCAAGGAATACCTAGGATAGGGTAAGTAATCCTTCTCACCCCCCCCCCCCCTAAAAAGATTTAGATGCACTATTGTAAGTGGCTGTTCCACTGGATGTCATAAGGTGTATGCACCAATTTGTAAGTCGCTCTGGATAAGAGCGTCTGCTAAATGACTTAAATGTAATGTAAATGTAATAGTGATGTCTGCAGTGATGATGATAGTGATGTCTGCGGTGATGATGATGATGATGATGTCTGCAGTGATGATGATAGTGATGTCTACGGTGATGATGATGATGATGATAGTGATGTCTGCAGTGATGATGATAGTGATGTCTACAGGGATGATGATGATGATGATAGTGATGTCTACGGTGATGATGATGACGATAGTGATGTCTGCAGTGATGATGATAGTGATGTCTGCGGTGATGATGATAGTTATGTCTGTAGTGATGATGATAGTGATGTCTGCGGTGATGATGATAGTGATGTCTGCAGTGATGATGATAGTGATGTCTACGGTGATGATGATGATGATGATGATGATGATGATGATGATGATGATGATGATGATGATGATGATGATGATAGTGATGTCTGCAGTGATGATAATAGTGATGTCTACAGGGATGATGATGATAATGATGTCTACGGTGATGATGATGACGATAGTGATGTCTGCAGTGATGATGATAGTGATGTCTGCGGTGATGATGATAGTGATGTCTGCAGTGATGATGATAGTGATGTCTACGGGGATGATGATGATGATGATGATGATGATGATGATGATGATGATGATGATGATGATGTCTGCAGTGATGATAATAGTGATGTCTACAGGGATGATGATGATAGTGATGTCTACGGTGATGATGATGACGATAGTGATGTCTGCAGTGATGATGATAGTGATGTCTGCGGTGATGATGATAGTGATGTCTGCAGTGATGATGATAGTGATGTCTACGGTGATGATGATGATGATGATGATAGTGATATCTGCGGTGATGATGATAGTGATGTCTACGTGATGATGATGATGATTATTATAGTGATGTCTGCAGTGATGATGATAGTGATGTCTACGGTGATGATGATGATGATGATAGTGATATCTGCGGTGATGATGATAGTGATGTCTACGTGATGATGATGATGATTATAGTGATGTCTGCAGTGATGATGATAGTGATGTCTACGGTGATGATGATGATGATGATAGTGATGTCTGCAGTGATGATGATAGTGATGTCTACGGGGATGATGATGATGATGATGATGATAGTGATGTCTGCAGTGATGATGATAGTGATGTCTACGGTGATGATGATGATAGTGATGTCTGCAGTGATGATGATAGTGATGTCTACGGGGATGATGATGATGATGATAGTAATGTTTGCAGTGATGATGATAGTGATGTCTACGGTGATGATGATGATGATGATAGTGATGTCTGCGGTGATGATGATAGTGATGTCTACGGGATGATGATGATGATTATAGTGATGTCTGCAGTGATGATGATAGTGATGTCTACGGTGATGATGATGATGATGATAGTGATGTCTGCAGTGATGATGATAGTGATGTCTGCGGTGATGATGATAGTGATGTCTGCAGTGATGATGATAGTGATGTCTACCGTGATGATGATAGTGATGTTTACGGGGATGATGATGATAGTGATGATGATAGTGATGTCTACGGGGATGATGATGATGATGATAGTGATGTCTGCGGTGATGATGATAGTGATGTCTGCAGTGATGATGATAGTGATGTCTACGGTGATGATGATGATAGTGATATCTGCAGTGATGATGATAGTGATGTCTACAGGGATGATGATGATGATAGGGATGTATACGGTGATGATGATGACGATAGTGATGTCTGCAGTGATGATGATAGTGATGTCTACGGTGATGATGATGATGATAGTGATGTCTGCAGTGATGATGATAGTGATGTCTACAGGGATGATGATGATGATAGTGATGTCTACGGTGATGATGATGACGATAGTGATGTCTGCAGTGATGATGATAGTGATGTCTGCGGTGATGATAGTGATGTCTACGGGGATGATGATGATGATGATGATGATGATGATGATGATGATGATGATGATGATGATGATGATGATAGTGATGTCTGCAGTGATGATGATAGTGATGTCTGCGGGGATGATGATAGTGATGTCTGCAGTGATGATGATAGTGATGTCTACGGTGATGATGATGATGATAGTGATATCTGCGGTGATGATGATAGTGATGTCTACGTGATGATGATGATGATGATAGTGATGTCTGCAGTGATGATGATAGTGATTCTACGGTGATGATGATGATGATAGTGATGTCTGCAGTGATGATGATAGTGATGTCTACAGGGATGATGATGATGATGATGATGATAGTGATGTCTACGGTGATGATGATGATGATAGTGATGTCTGCAGTGATAATGATAGTGATGTCTGCAGTGATGATGATAGTGATGTTTACGGTGATGATGATGATAGTGATGTCTGCAGTGATGATGATAGTGATGTCTACAGGGATGATGATGATAGTGATGTCTACGGTGATGATGATGACGATAGTGATGTCTGCAGTGATGATGATAGTGATGTCTGCAGTGATGATGATAGTGATGTCTACGGGATGATGATGATGATGATGATGATAGTGATGTCTGCAGTGATGATGATAGTGATGTCTGCGGTGATGATGATGATGATAGTGATATCTGCGGTGATGATGATAGTGATGTCTACGTGATGATGATGATGATTATAGTGATGTCTGCAGTGATGATGATAGTGATGTCTACGGGGATGATGATGATGATGATGATAGTGATGTCTGCAGTGATGATGATAGTGATGTCTACGGGATGATGATGATGATAGTGATGTCTGCAGTGATGATGATAGTGATGTCTGCAGTGATGATGATAGTGATGTCTACCGTGATGATGATAGTGATGTCTACGGGGATGATGATGATGATAGTGATGTCTGCAGTGATGATGATAGTGATGTCTACGGTGATGATGATGATGATGATGATGATGATGATGATGATAGTGATGGCTGCATTGATGATGATAGTGATGTCTACAGGGATGATGATGATGATAGTGATGTCTGCAGTGATGTCTACGGTGATGATGATAGTGATGTCTGCAGTGATGATGATAGTGATGTCTACGGTGATGATGATGATGATGATGATAGTTATGTCTGCAGTGATGATGATAGTGATGTCTGCGGTGATGATGATAGTGATGTCTGCAGTGATGATGATAGTGATGTCTACGGTGATGATGATGATGATAGTGATGTCTGCAGTGATGATGATAGTGATGTCTACAGTGATGATGATGATGATAGTGATGTCTGCAGTGATGATGATAGTGATGTCTACGGTGATGATGATGATGATGATGATGATGATGATGATGATGATGATGATGATGATGATAGTGATGTCTGCAGTGATGATGATAGTGATGTCTACGGGGATGATGATGATGATGATAGTGATGTCTGCAGTGATGATGATAGTGATGTCTACGGTGATGACGGCAGTGCCATGCACAGACCTTTTGGGGGGCATGTGCTCAACAATTTAAAAAAGGGCACCCAATTTTTTGGAACCTCTACCGCAATCACAGACTCATTGAGCAATTATTATTTTGATTATTTAGTGTTGAGGAGAAGGGAAGTTAAAGGTCATTTCAGGGATAAAGCTGCTGCTCTACACTACCCATTAATAAGTCAGTAATGAGAGCAAGTGAATAGAATATTGTCAGAAATACTGTAGCCTGTTGTTACTATACCCTTTGTTACATTACTGTATCCTACCATTCCCTAAGTAAGCCAGCGAATTTAATGACAACTTGAAGGCAGTTCAGAACAACAACGACAAAAACATTTATACAAAAACTATTGGGGGGGGTTATACCACCATCCAAAAAGACTAGGGGGAAGGCTAGAGGACAGACAGACACAGACAGACAGAGGATTGTAGACAGGCTAGAGGACAGACAGACACAGACAGACAGAGGACTGTAGACAGGCTAGAGGACAGACAGACACAGACAGACAGAGGACTGTAGACAGGCTAGAGGACAGACAGACACAGACAGACAGAGGACTGTAGACAGGCTAGAGGACAGACAGACAGCCAGGCAGAGGACTGTAGACAGGCTAGAAGACAGATAGACAGACAGGTGGAGGACTGTAGACAGACAGACAGGGGAGGACTGTAGACAGGCTAGAGGACAGACAGACACAGACAGACAGAGGACTGTAGACAGGCTAGAGGACAGACAGACACAGACAGACAGAGGACTGTAGACAGGCTAGAGGACAGACAGACACAGACAGACAGGCGGAGGACTGTAGACAGGCTAGAGGACAGACAGACACAGATAGACAGAGGACTGTAGACAGGCTAGAGGACAGACAGACACAGACAGACAGAGGATTGTAGACAGGCTAGAGGACAGACAGCCAGCCAGACGGAGGACTGTAGACAGGCTAGAGGACAGACAGACACAGACAGACAGAGGACTGTAGACAGGCTAGAGGACAGACAGACACAGACAGACAGAGGACTGTAGACAGGCTAGAGGACAGACATCCAGCCAGACGGAGGACTGTAGACAGGCTAGAGGACAGACAGCCAGCCAGACGGAGGACTGTAGACAGGCTAGAGGACAGACAGACACAGACAGACAGAGGACTGTAAGACAGGCTAGAGGACAGACAGCCAGCCAGACGGAGGACTGTAGACAGGCTAGAGGACAGACAGCCAGCCAGACGGAGGACTGTAGACAGGCTAGAGGACAGACAGCCAGCCAGACGGAGGACTGTAGACAGGCTAGAGGACAGACAGACACAGACAGACAGAGGACTGTAGACAGGCTAGAGGACAGACAGCCAGCCAGACGGAGGACTGTAGACAGGCTAGAGGACAGACAGACACAGACAGACAGAGGACTGTAGACAGGCTAGAGGACAGACAGACACAGACAGAGGACTGTAGACAGGCTAGAGGACAGACAGACACAGAAAGACAGATGAATGAAGACAGACAGACAGGGGGAGGACGGTAGACAGGCTAGAGGACAGACAGACAGACAGGACAGGAGCAGAGCTGCATCCTCTCGTCAGTGATAATGAGATAAAGAGTAGCTTTGCTCTTTGCCTGGGGAATGTATGTGTTGCATGAGTGTGTGTGTGTGTTGTGTGTGTGTGGTTCCTTTGAAGGGTGGAATGCTGTCTTACCATGACCACAATAACCTCCCAAACACACAACAAACCCCCAGGCTACAGAATAGTGTCATCTACAACTACAGCCAAAGGATGTACATATTTTAACCACTGATTCTGTATTAATATAATCTCTTTGATTTCAGTGTACATACAATCAGCACTGTGTCGTTTGTACTGTATGTACACCATTTTGCATATTTGCAAATCAGAGGTTTGTTCTAGTTCAACAGATCTTGACGGTTGGCTGACATGACCACTATTGTATGTGTATGTGTGTGTGTGTGTGTGTGTTCTTGTGTGTGTTTGTGTGTACTGGTGTGTAGCTGGGTATGGTGCCAGCTTCTAAATGGTGAGTGGATGAACCCTTTGGGTGCCAGGGATGTACCCATCTCATGAGATTTCCCATCCTCCACTTTTCTGGTTCTCCCTGATTGTCCCAAACCCCCTGTCTTTGGTTTCCCTGAGTTATTCCACACATTTGATACATTTAAGCGCTGGCACACCTGATTCAACTAATAATCAATTATCTAGGTAATCGTCAAGCACTTGATTTGCTGAATCAGGTGACCTAATACTGGAAAATGACAAATATATAGAACAGACTCCAAAGAGCAGGTTGAGAAAATTCTACTTCCTCCATTTGGCCAGACAGCGAAGTGTCCATCCTCTTCCCGCTCCTCTCCGTCATCAAGCCCTGCGGAACACCGCGAGGAGAGGAGGACCATTCCAGACGTTCCCAGGAAACCACAGCTCAGCCTCACCCCATCATCAGCCAGGCGACCAGGGATACCACAGCCAAGTCCTAGGGAGGGAAGGAAGGCGGGGAACCCCGTGGGCCCATGGAGGAGAGGGGTGGAAACCCTGGAGAGGTGGTGAGCAGTGAAGGGTGGGAACCATGTGGGCCACTGGAGGAGAGGGGGTGGGAACCCTGTGGGCCCCTGGAGGAGAGGGGTGGAAACCATGTAGGCCACTGGAGGAGAGGGGTGGAAACCCTGTGGGCCCCTAGAGGAGAGGGGTGGGAACCCTGTGGGCCCCTGGAGGAGAGGGGTGGGAACCATGTGGGCCACTGGAGGAGAGGGGTGGAAACCCTGTGGGCCCCTGGAGGAGAGGGGTGGAAACCCTGTGGGCCCCTGGAGGAGAGGGGTGGGAACCCTGTGGGCCCCTGGAGGAGAGAGGGGGGGGTGGGAACCCTGTGGGCCCCTGGAGGAGAGGGGTGGGAACCATGTAGGCCACTGGAGGAGTGGGAACCATGGGGTGGAAACCATGTAGGCCACTGGAGGAGAGGGGTGGGAACCATGTAGGCCACTGGAGGAGAGGGGTGGGAACCCTGTGGGCCCCTGGAGGAGAGGGGGTGGGAACCCTGTGGGCCCCTGGAGGAGAGGGGTGGGAACCCTGTGGGCCCCTGGAGGAGAGGGGGTGGGAACCCTGTGGGCCACTGGAGGAGAGGGGTGGGAACCCTGTGGGCCCCTGGAGGAGAGGGGTGGAAACCATGTAGGCCACTGGAGGAGAGGGGTGGAAACCCTGTGGGCCCCTAGAGGAGAGGGGTGGGAACCCTGTGGGCCCCTGGAGGAGAGGGGTGGGAACCATGTGGGCCACTGGAGGAGAGGGGTGGAAACCCTGTGGGCCCCTGGAGGAGAGGGGTGGAAACCCTGTGGGCCCCTGGAGGAGAGGGGTGGGAACCCTGTGGGCCCCTGGAGGAGAGGGGTGGGAACCATGTAGGCCACTGGAGGAGAGGGGTGGAAACCCTGTGGGCCCCTGGAGGAGAGGGGTGGAAACCCTGTGGGCCCCTGGAGGAGAGGGGTGGGAACCCTGTGGGCCCCTGGAGGAGAGGGGGTGGGAACCCTGTGGGCCCCTGGAGGAGAGGGGTGGGAACCATGTAGGCCACTGGAGGAGAGGGGTGGAAACCATGTAGGCCACTGGAGGAGAGGGGTGGGAACCATGTAGGCCACTGGAGGAGAGGGGTGGGAACCCTGTGGGCCCCTGGAGGAGAGGGGGTGGGAACCCTGTGGGCCCCTGGAGGAGAGGGGTGGGAACCCTGTGGGCCCCTGGAGGAGAGGGGTGGGAACAATGTAGGCCACTGGAGGAGAGGGGTGGGAACCATGTAGGCCACTGGAGGAGAGGGGTGGGAACCCTGTGGGCCCCTGGAGGAGAGGGGTGGGAACCATGTGGGCCACTGGAGGAGAGGGGTGGGAACCCTGTGGGCCCCTGGAGGAGAGGGGTGGGAACCATGTAGGCCACTGGAGGAGAGGGGTGGGAACCCAGTGGGCCCCTGGAGGAGAGGGGGTGGGAACCCTGTGGGCCCCTGGAGAGGGGGTGGGAACCCTGTGGGCCCCTGGAGGAGAGGGGTGGGAACCATGTGGGCCACTGGAGGAGAGGGGTGGGAACCCAGTGGGCCCCTAGAGGAGAGGGGTGGGAACCCTGTGGGCCCCTGGAGGAAAGGGGTGGGAGCCATGTGGGCCACTGGAGGAGAGGGGTGGGAACCATGTAGGCCACTGGAGGAGAGGGGTGGAAACCATTTAGGCCACTGGAGGAGAGGGGTGGGAACCCTGTGGGCCCCTGGAGGAGAGGGGTGGGAACCATGTGGGCCCCTGGAGGAGAGGGGTGGGAACCCTGTGGGCCCCTGGAGGAGAGGGGTGGGAACCATGTGGGCCACTGGAGGAGAGGGGTGGAAACCCTGTGGGCCCCTGGAGGAGAGGGGTGGAAACCCTGTGGGCCCCTGGAGGAGAGGGGTGGGAACCCTGTGGGCCCCTGGAGGAGAGGGGTGGAAACCATGTAGGCCACTGGAGGAGAGGGGTGGAAACCCTGTGGGCCCCTAGAGGAGAGGGGTGGGAACCCTGTGGGCCCCTGGAGGAGAGGGGTGGGAACCATGTAGGCCACTGGAGGAGAGGGGTGGGAACCATGTAGGCCACTGGAGGAGAGGGGTGGGAACCCTGTGGGCCCCTGGAGGAGAGGGGTGGGAACCATGTGGGCCACTGGAGGAGAGGGGTGGGAACCCTGTGGGCCCCTGGAGGAGAGGGGTGGGAACCATGTAGGCCACTGGAGGAGAGGGGTGGGAACCCAGTGGGCCCCTGGAGGAGAGGGGGTGGGAACCCTGTGGGCCCCTGGAGGAGAGGGGGTGGGAACCCTGTGGGCCCCTGGAGGAGAGGGGTGGGAACCATGTAGGCCACTGGAGGAGAGGGGTGGAAACCATGTAGGCCACTGGAGGAGAGGGGTGGGAACCCTGTGGGCCCCTGGAGGAGAGGGGTGGGAACCATGTGGGCCACTGGAGGAGAGGGGTGGAAACCCTGTGGGCCCCTGGAGGAGAGGGGTGGGAACCCTGTGGGCCCCTAGAGGAGAGGGGTGGGAACCATGTAGGCCACTGGAGGAGAGGGGTGGGAACCATGTAGGCCACTGGAGGAGAGGGGTGGAAACCATTTAGGCCACTGGAGGAGAGGGGTGGGAACCCTGTGGGCCCCTGGAGGAGAGGGGTGGGAACCATGTGGGCCACTGGAGGAGAGGGGTGGGAACCCTGTGGGCCCCTGGAGGAGAGGGGTGGGAACCCTGTGGGCCCCTGGAGGAGAGGGGTGGGAACCATGTGGGCCACTGGAGGAGAGGGGTGGAAACCCTGTGGGCCCCTGGAGGAGAGGGGTGGAAACCCTGTGGGCCCCTGGAGGAGAGGGGTGGGAACCCTGTGGGCCCCTGGAGGAGAGGGGTGGGAACCATGTAGGCCACTGGAGGAGAGGGGTGGAAACCCTGTGGGCCCCTGGAGGAGAGGGGTGGAAACCCTGTGGGCCCCTGGAGGAGAGGGGTGGGAACCCTGTGGGCCCCTGGAGGAGAGGGGGTGGGAACCCTGTGGGCCCCTGGAGGAGAGGGGTGGGAACCATGTAGGCCACTGGAGGAGAGGGGTGGAAACCATGTAGGCCACTGGAGGAGAGGGGTGGGAACCATGTAGGCCACTGGAAGAGAGGGGTGGGAACCCTGTGGGCCCCTGGAGGAGAGGGGGTGGGAACCCTGTGGGCCCCTGGAGGAGAGGGGGTGGGAACCCTGTGGGCCCCTGGAGGAGAGGGGTGGGAACCATGTTGGCCACTGGAGGAGAGGGGTGAGAACCATGTAGGCCACTGGAAGAGAGGGGTGGGAACCCT
Organism: Oncorhynchus keta; assembly: GCF_023373465.1. Taxonomy (NCBI): domain Eukaryota; kingdom Metazoa; phylum Chordata; class Actinopteri; order Salmoniformes; family Salmonidae; genus Oncorhynchus; species Oncorhynchus keta. The sequence continues at coordinate 17,874,952 of NC_068440.1, read as the reverse complement.
GTGGGCCCCTGGAGGAGAGGGGTGGGAACCATGTGGGCCACTGGAGGAGAGGGGTGGGAACCCTGTGGGCCCCTGGAGGAGAGGGGTGGGAACCATGTAGGCCACTGGAGGAGAGGGGTGGGAACCCAGTGGGCCCCTGGAGGAGAGGGGGTGGGAACCCTGTGGGCCCCTGGAGGAGAGGGGGTGGGAACCCTGTGGGCCCCTGGAGGAGAGGGGTGGGAACCATGTAGGCCACTGGAGGAGAGGGGTGGAAACCATGTAGGCCACTGGAGGAGAGGGGTGGGAACCCTATGGGCCCCTGGAGGAGAGGGGTGGGAACCATGTGGGCCACTGGAGGAGAGGGGTGGAAACCCTGTGGGCCCCTGGAGGAGAGGGGTGCGAACCCTGTGGGCCCCTAGAGGAGAGGTGTGGGAACCATGTAGGCCACTGGAGGAGAGGGGTGGGAACCATGTAGGCCACTGGAGGAGAGGGGTGGAAACCATTTAGGCCACTGGAGGAGAGGGGTGGGAACCCTGTGGGCCCCTGGAGGAGAGGGGTGGGAACCATGTAGGCCACTGGAGGAGAGGGGTGGGAACCATGTAGGCCACTGGAGGAGAGGGGTGGAAACCATTTAGGCCACTGGAGGAGAGGGGGTGGGAACCCTGTGGGCCCCTGGAGGAGAGGGGTGGAAACCCTGTGGGCCCCTAGAGGAGAGGGGTGGGAACCCTGTGGGCCCCTGGAGGAGAGGGGGTGGGAACCCTGTGGGCCCCTGGAGGAGAGGGGTGGAAACCCTGTGGGCCACTGGAGGAGAGGGGTGGGAACCATGTAGGCCACTGGAGGGGAGGGGTGGAAACCCTGTGGGCCACTGGAGGAGAGGGGTGGGAACCCTGTGGGCCCCTGGAGGAGAGGGGTAGGAACCATGTGGGCCCCTGGAGGAGAGGGGTGGGAACCCTGTGGACCCCTGGAGGAGAGGGGTGGGAACCCTGTGGGCCCCTGGAGGAGAGGGGTAGGAACCATGTGGGCCCCTGGAGGAGAGGGGTGGGAACCCTGTGGACCCCTGGAGGAGAGGGGTGGGAACCCTGTGGGCCCCTGGAGGAGAGGGGTGGGAACCCTGTGGCTTGATGCTGTGAATATTGGAACTGACTGGTTGGTTCTCTGATGGTTCAGACATTCCAATGTCCATACTGGCATATCACTTAGTAATAAACCATGTACTGGCCATGCATTCTAAATAGTATACTAGTAAGGATTTGTATACGTACATTACTGTACGTACATTACTGTGAGTAACAGCCTGCACTGGTCTGTGATGTATGGATATGAGAATATCGTCAGAGAGCAAAGGACCCTGGGCCCTGATGGGTCATAAGAAAGGACAATGAAGTGCTACTCCATTCTATTATATTTTACTCTGCACCATATCGTGAGAGAAGAGGAAGATGTGTATAAGTAATTATATAGACTTAGCCTTCCTTCAGGAACCGCCTGCAACCACCAACTACTTGGCCTATCACTGGGGGTACTTGGCCTATCACTGAGGGTACTTGGCCTATCCACTGGGGGTACTTGGCCTATCACTGGGGGTACTTGGCCTATCCACTGGGGATACTTGGCCTATCCACTGGGGATACTTGGCCTATCACTGGGGGTACTTGGCCTATCCACTGGGGATACTTGGCCTATCCACTGGGGGTACTTGGCCTATCACTGGGGATACTTGGCCTATCACTGGGGGTACTTGGCCTATCACTGGGGATACTTGGCCTATCACTGGGGATACTTGGCCTATCACTGGGGGTACTTGGCCTATCCACTGGGGGTACTTGGCCTATCCACTGGGGGTACTTGGCCTATCACTGGGGATACTTGGCCTATCCACTGGGGATACTTGGCCTATCACTGGGGATACTTGGCCTATCCACTGGGGATACTTGGCCTATCACTGGGGATACTTGGCCTATCCACTGGGGATACTTGGCCTATCACTGGGGATACTTGGCCTATCCACTGGGGATACTTGGCCTATCACTGGGGATACTTGGCCTATCCACTGGGGATACTTGGCCTATCACTGGGGATACTTGGCCTATCACTGGGGATACTTGGCCTATCCACTGGGGATACTTGGCCTATCACTGGGGATACTTGGCCTATCCACTGGGGATACTTGGCCTATCACTGGGGATACTTGGCCTATCCACTGGGGGGATACTTGGCCTATCCACTGGGGATACTTGGCCTATCACTGGGGATACTTGGCCTATCCACTGGGGATACTTGGCCTATCACTGGGGATACTATCCACTGGGGATGGCCTATCACAGGGGATACTTGGCCTATCCACACTGGGGATACTTGGCCTATCACTGGGGATACTTGGCCTATCCACTGGGGATACTTGGCCTATCACTGGGGATACTTGGCCTATCACTGGGGATACTTGGCCTATCCACTGGGGATACTTGGCCTATCCACTGGGGATACTTGGCCTATCACTGGGGATACTTGCCTATCCACTGGGGATACTTGGCCTATCACTGGGGATACTTGGCCTATCCACTGGGGATACTTGGCCTATCACAGGGGATACTTGGCCTATCCACTGGGGATACTTGGCCTATCACTGGGGATACTTGGCCTATCCACTGGGGATACTTGGCCTATCCACTGGGGATACTTGGCCTATCCACTGGGGATACTTGGCCTATCCACTGGGGATACTTGGCCTATCCACTGGGGATACTTGGCCTATCCACTGGGGATACTTGGCCTATCACTGGGGATACTTGGCCTATCCACTGGGGATACTTGGCCTATCCACTGGGGATACTTGGCCTATCCACTGGGGATACTTGGCCTATCCACTGGGGATACTTGGCCTATCACTGGGGATACTTGGCCTATCACTGGGGATACTTGGCCTATCCACAAGGGTTTTTTGAGAAGACTCATGAGACCATAGACTTACTGGTAAAATGCACATGAGGAGGTATTTCAGTGGTAGTCCGGGCAGTCGGTGGTACAGTAACCAAAAAAGGTTAGGAACCACTGGACTACACCACAGAATGAAGAGGAATTCAGTAGGTCCAGCTCAGGGTTTATCACCCACTCTCTCTTTCTCTCTTAGCCTTGTCCTGAGGTGGCCTGTTAGGCTAGAAGCCACAGCGAGGCCCCCTGGTCTCCTGGTATGGTCCAGTTATGTTGAGGTGGATGACGAGGGCTGAGTCACTAGACCTAAGGGTATTGTGCTCAGGTTTGGGACCGGTCTGTTTGGACTCATCTGACGACTTGATTTTTAGGACATGTATTTTAAGGTTTGGGTTCTGACCGAAATGCTCCAGAGATTTCAATGGTGTGAGAAGCCATTGTGGTGCAAACAGGAGGACTGTGCTCACACAGATGGACACACATACAGAGCATACTCACAGACACACATACAGAGCATACTCACAGACACACATACAGAGCATACTCACAGACACACATACAGAGCATACTCACAGACACACATACAGAGCATACTCACAGACACACATACAGAGCATACTCACAGACACACATACAGAGCATACTCACAGACACACATACAGAGCATACTCACGGACACACATACAGAGCATACTCACAGACACACATACAGAGCATACTCACGGACACACATACAGAGCATACTCACGGACACACATACAGAGCATACTCACAGACACACATACAGAGCATACTCACAGACACACATACAGAGCATACTCACAGACACACATACAGAGCATACTCACAGACACACATACAGAGCATACTCACAGACACACATACAGAGCATACTCACAGACACACATACAGAGCATACTCACAGACACACATACAGAGCATACTCACAGACACACATACAGAGCATACTCACAGACACACATACAGAGCATACTCACAGACACACATACAGAGCATACTCACAGACACACATACAGAGCATACTCACAGACACACATACAGAGCATACTCACAGACACACATACAGAGCATACTCACAGACACACATACAGAGCATACTCACAGACACACATACAGAGCATACTCACAGACACACATACAGAGCATACTCACAGACACACATACAGAGCATACTCACAGACACACATACAGAGCATACTCACAGACACACATACAGAGCATACTCACAGACACACATACAGAGCATACTCACAGACACACATACAGAGCATACTCACAGACACACATACAGAGCATACTCACAGACACACATACAGAGCATACTCACAAACACACATACAGAGCATACTCACAGACACACATACAGAGCATACTCACAGACACACATACAGAGCATACTCACAGACACACATACAGAGCATACTCACGGACACACATACAGAGCATACTCACAGACACACATACAGAGCATACTCACAGACACACATACAGAGCATACTCACAGACACACATACAGAGCATACTCACGGACATATGTGCACACACACACACAGACACACAGACACTCCTATCGCTGTCCCAGCCCTAATGACAGGCTCAGTGTACCACAGATGATGGCAGGAGACAGACAGACGGGCAGACGGGCAGACGGACAGACAGACGGACAGACAGACAGACAGACAGACAGACAGACAGACAGACAGACAGACAGACAGACAGACAGACAGACAGACAGACAGACAGACAGACAGACAGACAGCTCACTACAGCTCTGGAGGATAGAGGGACAGACAGACAGACAGACAGACAGACAGACAGCTCACTACAGCTCTGGAGGATAGGGACAGACAGACAGACAGACAGACAGACAGACAGACAGACAGACAGACAGACAGACAGCTCACTACAGCTCTGGAGGATAGAGGACAGACAGACAGACGGACAGACAGACAGACAGCTCACTACAGAGGATAGAGGGACAGACAGACAGACAGCTCACTACAGCTCTGGAGGATAGAGGGACAGACAGACAGACGGACAGACAGACAGACAGCTCACTACAGCTCTGGAGGATAGAGACAGACAGACAGACAGACAGACAGACAGACAGACAGA
>NC_068440.1:17619909-17867409 GCF_023373465.1 Oncorhynchus keta | reverse complement strand
TCTTCCTCACCCAAATAAATAAGAATTTTTGATTACAGTAACCAGATGATTAATAATGCAGGACAGTAGAGGATGATGATGAGCTGATGAAAGACGGACACTTTCAGAGCAGAGAAGAGAGGGGGATAATATGTTGGCGGGATGTTCTCTCTCTCCCCCTCCCTCTCTCCTTCCACCCTCCCCCCTCTCCTACCTTCTTCCCTCCTCCCGCTGTCCCCATGCAATGAAAAAAGATGGGACGAGAAGGATGAGGAGATGGGGTGGATTTTTAGGACGGGAGGGGTGAAGGAGACAGGGGAGGATGGGAGAGGTCTAGGAGAGGAGGGAACAGGAGAGGATTTGAGAGGTCTGGGAGAGGGGAGGAGACAGGAGAGGATGGGGAGGTCTGGGAAAGGGGGTGGAGACAGGAGAGGATGGGAGTGGCCTGGGAGAGGGGGAGGAGACAGGAGAGGATAGGGAGGTGTGCCAGCGCGCACACCCGCGTGCACGTGTGTGTGTGTGTGTGTGTGTGTGTGTGTGTGTGTGTGTGTGTGTGTGTGTGTGTGTGTGTGATAAGGCTTGTTAACAGCCCAGTGCTGTGCCAGTCCCAGTGGAGAATCTGCACTGCCATACTGTGCTATACATACACACCTCCTCCACTATTTACCCCTGCCGCTGTGTTAGAGAGAAAGAGAGAATGCTAGGTTGGGTCAGCGAGGGGGCTGGGAGGTATAGCATCCTCACAGGAAACAAGAGCACTGTCTGCTAATGTGTTTCCCTGTAACACAATATACATCCCCACCACCACTGCCACACACTCTGAAACACACACATACACACACTTGAAAACACCTGCATACAGACCAGAAGAGACACACAGACACGATGAGGAGATGTGGAGATGAGGAGAGGAGGATGTGTGGAGATGAGGAGGTGTGGATGTGAGGAGATGTGGAGACGAGCAAATGTGGAGATGAGGAGATGAGGAGATGAGGAGGTGTGGAGATGAGGAAATGTGGAGATGTGGAGATGAGGAGGTGTGGATGTGAGGAGATGTGGAGACGAGCAAATGTGGAGATGAGGAGATGAGGAGGTGTGGAGATGAGGAAATGTGGAGATGAGGAGATGAGGAGGTGTGGAGATGTGGAGGTGTGGAGGTGTGGAGATGAGTAAATGTGGAGATGAGGAGATGAGGAGGTGTGGAGATGAGGAAGTGTGGAGATGTGGAGGTGTGGAGATGAGTAAATGTGAAGATGAGGAGATGAGGAGGTGTGGAAGTGAGGAGATGAGGAGATGTGGAGATGAGGAGATGAGGAGAGGAGGAGGTGTGGAGATGTGGAGATGAGGAAATGTGGAGATGAGGAGATGTGGAGATGAGGAGATGAGGAGGTGTGGAGATGTGGAGATGAGGAAATGTGGAGATGAGGAGATGAGGAGATGTGGAGATGAGGAGATGAGGAGGTGTGGAGATGTGGAGGTGTGGAGATGAGTAAATGTGGAGATGAGGAGATGAGGAGGTGTGGAAGTGAGGAGATGAGGAGATGTGGAGATGAGGAGATGAGGAGATGAGGAGGTGTGGAGATGTGGAGATGAGGAGATGAGGAGATGAGGAGATGAGGAGATGTGGAGATGAGGAGGTGTGGAGATGTGGAGATGTGGAGGTTTGGAGATGAGTAAATGTGGAGATGAGGAGATGAGGAGGTGTGGAAGTGAGGAGATGAGGAGATGTGGAGATGAGGAGATGAGGAGGTGTGGAGGAGTGGAGGTGAGGAGGTGAGGAGATGAGGAGATGTGGAGATGTGGAGTCTGTTATATCTGGAGTATTTCTCCTGTCTTATCCGGTGGCCTGTGTGAATTGAAGTATGCTCCCTCTAATTCTCTCTCCCTCTCCCAGAGGACCTGAGCCCAGGTAACATGCCTCAGAACAACCTGGCCTGATGACTCCTTGCTGTCCCCAGTCCACCTGGTCGTGCTGCTGCTCCAGTTTCAACTGTTCTGCCTGCGGCTATGGAACACTGACATGGACGTGCTACCTTGTCCCGGAACTGCTGTTTTCGACTCTCTCTCTCTACCGCACTTGCTGTCTCTAACTCTCACGCCCTGACCGTAGAGATCTTTTTATTTTCTATGTTTGATTGGTCAGGGTGTGACTCGGGTGGGAAACTCTATGTTCTGTGTTTCTATGTTTTGACCGGGTAGGGTTCTCAATCAGGGACAGCTGTCTATCGTTGTCTCTGATTGGGAATCATACTTAGGCAGCCTATTTTGCCACCTTAGTTTTGTGGGATGTTGTTTTTGTACAGCTCTGTGTAGCCTACCGAATGTTATGTTTGTTTTACTTTAGTTGTTTTTAGGTGTTCATTTTTAATAAAGACAAAATGTACGCCTACCTTGGTCCGATCATTTCGACGAGCGAAACACCAACTCTGAATGCTCGGCAATGAAAAGCCAACTGACATTTATCCCTGAGGTGCTGACCTGTTGCACCCTCTACAACCAATGTGATTATTATTATTATTTGACACAGCTGTTCATCTATGAACGGTTGAACATGTTGGCCATGTTCTGTTATAATCTCCACCCGGCTGGGTTTCTGTATTGCACTTTGTGACATCGGCTGATGTAGAAAGCTTTATAAATACATTTGACTGATTGATGAGGAGATTCACAACACTGAAATGGACATTTGGAAATACAGCAATACACATGACCACACACTCTACCACACACATGACCACACACTCTACCACACACTCTACCACACACATGACCACACACTCTACCACACACATGACCACACACTCTACCACACACATGACCACACACTCTACCACACACATACCACACACTCTACCACACACATGACCACACACTCTACCACACACATGACCACACACTCTACCACACACTCTACCACACACATGACCACACACTCTACCACACACTCTACCACACACATGACCACACACTCTACCACACACATGACCACACACTACACACTCTACCACACACATGACCACACACTCTACCACACACATGACCACACACTCTACCACACACATGACCACACACTCTACCACACACTCTACCACACACATGACCACACACATGACCACATACTCTACCACACACTCTACCACACACTCTACCACACACATGACAACACACTCTACCACACACATGACCACACACTCTACCACACACATGACCACACACTCTACCACACACATGACCACACACTCTACCACACACTCTACCACACACATGACCACACACTCTACCACACACTCTACCACACACTCTACCACACACATGACCACACACTCTACCACACACATGATCACACACTCTACCACACACATGATCACACACTCTACCACACACATGATCACACACTCTACCACACACATGATCACACACTCTACCACACACTCTACCACACACATGATCACACACTCTACCACACACATGACCACACACTCTACCACACACTCTACCACACACATGATCACACACTCTACCACACACATGATCACACACTCTACCACACACATGATCACACACTCTACCACACACATGATCACACACTCTACCACACACATGATCACACACTCTACCACACACATGACCACACACTCTACCACACACTCTACCACACACATGATCACACACTCTACCACAAATTGCACACAAAACAATAACAAATAAGTATAATCTCTTACTCCAATATTTTGGGATATGTAGACACATGCAGACACACAAAAAGACAAAAACATACACGCACACAAGCACATCTACTCATGCACTCAAGACAATTTGTCTCCTCCCCAAATCCCGTCTCCCGTACAAAGAGCCATTGTCGTTAGCTGTGTTATGATCTCAATATGCCTTCCCCAGGAATGTGTGAAAACTGGGCTGTAACAGTATGTGTGTGAGACAGGATTTGGGGAAGAGCCAAATTGTCTTGAGCGCATGAGTAGATGTGTTTGTGTGCATGTGTGTTTTTGTCTGTGTGTGTGTGTTTGCTTGCCTGCATGCGTGTGTCTGTGTGTGTGTTAATGCCCTCGTAAGCACAGCCTTAAAGGGCCAGCTGTTCCAAACATGACTGGCATACAGACACTCTGATGCCAAACTGACAGACACCCTGATACTTCAGTATGTCAGTATGGGGCCAGCGTCGCACGTTGGTGGGTGGGCAGGCGGGCGGGCACAAGAGGGCATACTGGCTGCCACCCAAAGTCTACAACGGCAGCAGAGGCAGGAGAGGTGGAGGAGAGTTAACCCAGAGGTTAACTATGTACCAGCAGGTTGGGAGCTTTTATTAGTGGAAGAGCAAATCAGTGAACAAGACCTCGGCTCAGATAAACAGAACCGCTCCAACAGAACCACTCCAACAGAACCAGTCCTGAACCACCACTCCAGGACCATCACTCCAGTACCACTACAGAACCACCACTCCAGGACCACCACTCCAGAACCATCACTCCAGTACCACTACAGAACCACCACTCCAGGACTACCACTTCTTGACTACCACTCCAGAACCACTACAGAACCACCACTCCAGGACTACCACTTCCTGACTACCACTACAGAACCACCACTCCAGGACTACCACTTCTTGACTACCACTCCAGAACCACCACTCCAGAACCACCACTCCAGACTCCACAGAATTAAACCCACACCTGACAGAATGGGGTATTGCTCTATTATTTCAACTAGCCGATGAAAGAATAATGCATCTTGGCATGTTCCCCAGTGTTTCCTCTCCGTCCTCATTTCATTCCATTTATCTGAGCTGAGGGCTTGTTCACTGATTTGCTCTTCCACTAATAAAAGCTCCCAACCTGCTGGTACATAGTTAACCTCTGGGTTAACTCTCCTCCACCTCTCCTGCCTCTGCCGCCGTTGTAGACTTTGGGTGGCAGCCAGCATGCCCTCTTGTGCCTGCCTGCCCACCCACCATTCTGCAGGAGTTAATAATAAGGCTATATGAGAGGTTGTAGACCTACAGTCAGTGTCCAGATGTCAGGCTACTACTCCATGTAAGTACCCATCTGAACAGTAGCCTACAGTTCCTTTGAGGTGCCATGTTGATGTCCCTGTCTTGTGATGTCGAATCTGCATAGTGCCTCACAATTATCACACATAACATACCTGCTATAATCCTATTTTATCACTTCAACAAATCTTTCCCAAACATTAGGCTACTGTTCTGGCCCTCCCTTCTCTTTATTTTCACCTCTCCATTTCGCAGCTTTTCTCTTATTGAATTCAACTCTGAGGTACTTTTTGCAACGTGGATCGACGTTCACTTCTTCTGCCCAAGCTCCCAAAAGCATTTGTCAGCTGGCGCGTACTTGGCAGGTGTACAGTTAGACCCTGAAGCTTAGGCTACGCACTAACACCACATCAAAATAATGAAGGAGAAACCTCACTGTAGCCCATAGATATGAATTGCACAAGAATGATACAGTTATGGATTTTTAATGCACTGTTTTCTCTTTATTCAACCCACCCGTACTTCATCCACACAATATTTCATGACCCTAAACCCGCCCGCCCCGTGGATATAAACGTGGGGAACGTGGAGTATGAGTCAACCCGCGCATCACTAACATACACGCGCGCACACACACACACACACCATCGCCTCGTTTTCCACTAAATGAAAGAACACAAAGTTCCTAAACGAGGGAGCAGGATTAATGACTGGATATCCTCTCTCCTTCTCCACCCCCTCAACCCTAACTCCCCCACACCTATCTCTATAAGTAGTTTATTTCTCTCTCTTCCCCTCTCTCTCTCTCTCTCTCTCTCTCTCTCTCTCTCTCTCTCTCTCTCTCTCTCTCTCTCTCTCTCTCTCTCTCTCTCTCTCTCTCTCTCTCTCTCTCTCTCTCTCTCTCTCTCTCTCTCTCTCTCTCTCTCTCTCTCTCTCTCTCTCTCTCTCTCTCTCTCTCTCTCTCTGTCTTTCTTTCTTTCTCTCTCCGTCTCTCTCCCTCCTCAACCGACCATCCCAATGTGTCCCAGTGAGCTTTGGAACCAGTGTTCTGACACATAGCAGAGTAATAGGTGGTCCATGTGTCAGTGTTGGCAGCGGGTGTTGACTTCCCTCCCTAAGGGATATCCAGTGGGTCTGATGAGACAGGGTCAGCCTGACCCAGGTGTGTAATGGAACAACACCTCTCTAACATGGAGGGAGGGGGGCTGTGGCAGTGGCTGGACCTGGACCTGGACCTGCAGCTGCTAAGGGATTTGGCTGTGAGCTGCCCCGTTAAAGAACAGGTTGAAACAGTACCAGCTATGAAACACTAGGGAGCCTGCATTGTTTTCAACACCTTGCCAAGCCATCTGTGTCTCATAGTGAGAGAGTAAGTGAGTGAGTGAGAAAGTGTGAGAGTGAGAGTGAGAGTGAGAGAGAGAGAGAGAGAGAGAGAGAGAGAGAGAGAGAGAGAGAGAGAGAGAGAGAGAGAGAGAGAGAGAGAGAGAACTACACTACTTATATGAACTCAACCTTTGGCAATCTGAATGTTTATCTCTTGTGTGGTTTATTTTTGCACAGACAGATCAAAAAGCTCTGTTCCCAATAAAGCTTATGTTCAAACTAAAAAGCTACTGGGTTCTACTATATAGTTTTCTTCCTCACCTTTCAAGCATCTCCCTCCCTACCAGCCAATCAGAGAGAGAGGGGGGGGGGGGATCTCCGGTCATTAATCCATCTCCCACGTTTAGGCACATTGTGCTCTTTCATTTAGAGGAAAACGAGGCCATGGCATATGTATGTGTGCGGGAGTGCGTCTGGGATCAGAGCTCTGCTCAATGATGTGGAGACAGTGAGAGAGAAGGATGGAGGGAGGGAGGAAGGGAGGGAAGGAGGGAGAGCAGCAGTGTCATGTCTAAAGCCCTCACTCTGGGATGCCAGGCAGGGAGACACAGGGTGGTCCAAAGCTGCGGTGAACACCCCCAATCAGCACAGACAGGCACAGCAGGACTTACATCTACATCACAGCTACATCACAGCACCATGACATACATCAGAGCTAAGGCTATGGGACATGATTAAAAGACTGATACTTAGGCAATGGACACTCGTGTACTGTACGTGTGTGTGTGTGTATTGTGTGTGTGCGTGCGTGCGTGCGTGCGTGGGTCGATGGGCGATGGGTGGATATGTGTGTATCTATTTGATAGCCACATATTAATTGTTAACCCCTCTGTGTGTGTGTGTGTGTGTGTGTGTGTGTGTGTGTGTGTGTGTGTGTGTGTGTGTGTGTGTGTGTGTGTGTGTGTGTGTGTGTGTGTGTGTGTGTGTGTGTGTGTGTGTGTGTGTGTGTGTGTGTGTGTGTGTGTGTGTGTGTGTTCTTTCATCATTTATCTTTACTGAATCCCTGCCTCTAACTCTTTGTGAAGTTGACAGACAGATATACTGGCAGGCCCTGGGTACGAACACTGTGTCCAATCAGCAATGTAATGCATGCTTGTGTGTATACATTTATCTGTCCTTAATCATTCATCTCTCCCTCCCTCCCTCCCTTTCTGTCTCTCTCTCCCTCTGACAGACAGATACCTATACACTGGCAGACAGAGGGGCAGATGGTGAGATGGAGGAAAGGAGGGATGGAAGGATGGAAGGCCACTGTAGGCAGCCTCAGGGTGTAGATGACACACAGCTGGACACCCAGCCTGATACCCTGGGCTGCCTTGGCACAGCTTAATGTACCATGTGTGTGTGTGCTTGCATGTGTGTGTGTGTGTGTGTGTGCATGTGTGTGTGTGTGTGTGTGCATACCTGTGTGTGTGTGTGTGTGTGTGTGTGTGTGTGTGTGTGTGTGTGTGTGTGTGTGTGTGTGTGTGTGTGTGTGTGTGTGTGTGTGTGTGTGTGTGTGTGTGTGTGTGTGTGTGTGTGTGTGTGTGTGTGAGTGTGAGTGTGCATACATGCATGCATTCGTGCTGGCATGTGTGCTTGTGTGTGTGAGTGACGAATGACGGTGTGATGCCTCTCTCAGTCCAAAATAACCCTGTCACAAGAATTTGCCGCTGTGCTCCTTCCAGGCATCTCTTGTGTGTTTTTGTCCCCCATGGCTATTGAAGACGCTGGTAAGGTCATGATCCATTTCTGTTTGGACCTCACTTTGTGCATGAGGGCATTGTCATGCTGAAACAGAAAAGGGCCTGCCTCAAACTGTTGCCACAAAGTTGGAAGCACAGAATCATCTAGAATGTATGCTGTAATGTTAAGATTTCCCTTCACTGGAACTAAGGGGCCTAGCCTGAACCATGAAAAACAGTCCCAGACCATTATTCCTCCTCCACCAAACTTTACAGTTTGCACTATACACTGGGGTAGGTAGCATTCTCCTGGCATCCGCCAAACCCGGATTTGTCCATCTGACTGCCAGATAGTGAAGCATGATTCATCACCCAAGATGAAATGCGTTTCAACTGCTCCAGAGTCCAATGGCATTGAGCTTTACACCACTCCAGAAGACACTTGGCATTGAGCATGGTGATCTTAGGCTTGTGTGCGGCTGCTCGGCCATGGAAACCCATTTCATGAAGCTCCATCTGAACAGTTCTTGTGCTGATGTTGCTTCCAGAGACAGTTTGGAACTAGTAGTTAGGGTTGCAAACGAAGACAAACGATTTTTAGGTGCTACACGCTTCAGCACTCGGCGGTCCTGTTCTGTGAGCTTGTGTCTCCTACCACTTCGGGGCTGAGCCGTTGTTGTTCCTAGACGTTTCCACTTCACAATAACAGCACTTACAGTAGACCGGGGAAGCTCTAGCAGGGCAGAAATGTGATGAACTGACTTGTTGGAAAGGTGGCATCCTATGACAATGCCAAGTTGAAAGTCACTGAGCTCTTCAGTAATGCCATTCTATTTTCAATGTTTGTCTATGGAGATTGCATGGCGGTGTGCTCAATTTTATACACCTGCCAGCAACGGGTGTGGCTGAAATAGCCAAATCCACTCATTTGAAGGAATGTCCACAAACGTTATATATATAGTGTATGATGTAGAACATTGCCTCAGCAAGTGTATTAGTGGTATCACCCAGCACATGTACTATATTAATGGTGTGTGTGTGTGCGTGCTCGTGCATGTATATTAATGGTATCTCCCTTGGTCCATACCCTACAGCCCATTCCCTCTGAACCACACCAAAGAACAGGGATTCCTATCCATTGCGGCAGGGTGGGAAAAGTTCTCTGACATGTGCCACATCAATAATGGGGACATGTGTAAGTCATTACCCGAACACTACGGGCTGGGGGAGGAAGGGAGGGGGGAGACTTTCTCAGACAATACTTTTCTCTTGAAAACAGAGAGGCTCAGTTTTTAGACCAATCATCATCACCCCAACTCTAACACAACCCTGTCACGAATATCACCGAAGGTGGCTCCCCTTCCTGTTCGGGTGGCACTCGGTGGTCGTCGTCGCTGGTCTACTAGCTGCCACCGATCCCTTACCTTTTCGTTTGGTTTTGTCTAATTGTTTTCACCTGTTCCTTGTTGGGTTTTTTGGGTTGGTATTATTTAAGTTAGATTAGCCCGCTTGTGTTTGTGCGGGCTTGTTGCTATGTACGTAAGAGGTGTATTGTTTATCGTTGGGGTTTCGCTGTCCGGGTTATTACCAGTGGTCCTTGGGTTGTGTTTGCGCCTGTGTTTTGGCTTCACCCAGTTGTACGTGTTCCTGGTTTTTGGACATTAAAGCGTTTTTCCCTTGAATCTTCTGCTCTCTGCGCCTGACTCCACACCCATCACTCTTCAAGCGTTACACACACACGACCCCCTTACACACACACACCACCCGTACATACACACACACAACCCCCTTACATAAACACACACCACCCTCAGTCCTGTCAGAGGGGTCACACGGTGAGTTGACAGGACTGAAAGGTGTCAGTGAGACAGACAGTAAGACAGCCTCGGCTCTTTGTGACTGTGTTGTGTTTGTGCATCACAGATCACAGTCCCACTTGGCTCTCAGTGGTATGGTGGCTTCAGAAAAGGAGCAGAGATAGAAGACAAAGACACATAAAAGACACAGAGCATCTGAAGACTGGACAGCATCTAGCTAAGACACCCTACCGCGTTCCACCCCCCCTCTCTGTTCATCTCTCTCGCTCTATTGCTCTCTCTAGTCCTCTCTGTTCCTCTCTCTGTTCATCTCTCTATCCCACGCTCTATTGCTCTCTCTCTAGTCCTCTCTGTTCCTCTCTCTGTTCATCTCTCTCGCTCTATTGCTCTCTTCTAGTCCTCTCTGTTCCTCTCTCTGTTCATCTCTCTCGCTCTATTGCTCTCTCTCTAGTCCTCTCTGTTCCTCTCTCTGTTCATCTCTCTATCCCACACTCTATTGCTCTATCTCTAGTCCTCTCTGTTCCTCTCTCTGTTCATCTCTCTATCCCACGCTCTATTGCTCTCTCTCTAGTCCTCTCTGTTCCTCTCTCTGTTCATCTCTCTATCCCACGCTCTATTGCTCTCTCTAGTCCTCTCTGTTCCTCTCTCTGTTCATCTCTCTATCCCACGCTCTATTGCTCTCTCTAGTCCTCTCTGTTCCTCTCTCTGTTCATCTCTCTATCCCACGCTCTATTGCTCTCTCTATTCCTCTGTTCTTCTCTGTTCCTCTCTGTTCCTTTATCTAACTCTCTCTTTTTCCATCTCTCTACTCTCTCTACTCCTCTCTCTGTTCCTTGCTCTGTTCCTCTCTTTGTCTATTCCACTCTCTATCCCTCTTTGTACCACTCTCTGTTCCTCTCTATGTTCCTCTCTGTCCTTCTCTATTCGTCTCCCTCTTCCTCTGTGTCACTCTCTTTCGCTCTCTCAATTTCAACTCAATTTCAATTTAAGGGCATCATTGGAATGGGAAACATATGTTAACATTAACAAAGCAAGTTTAGTAGATAATTTTTAAAAAGTAAAATAAACAAAAATGTATTGTCAACATTACACTCACAAAAGCTCCATATTGTGCAAATAGTTAAAGTACAAAAGGAAAAATAAATTAATGTAAATATGGTTTGTATTTACAATGGTGTTTGTTCTTCACTGGTTGCCTTTTTCTTGTGGCAACAGGTCACAAATCTTGCTGCTGTGATGGCACACTGTGGTATTTCACTCTGTAGATATGGGAGTTTATCAAAATATGGTTTGTTTTCGAATTCTTTGTGGATCTGCGTAATCTCAAATATGTGTCTCTAATATTGTCATTCATTTGGCAGGAGGTTAGGAAGTGCAGCTCAGTTTCCACCTCATTTTGTGGACAGTGTGCTGTCTTCTCTTGAGAGCCATGTCTGCCTATGGTGGCCTTTCTAAATAGCAAGGCTATGCTCACAGAGTCTGTACATAGTCAAAGTTTGGATCAGTCACAGTGGTCAGGTATTCTGCCACTGTGTACTCTCTGTTTAGGGCCAAATAGCATTATAGTTTGCTCTGTTTTTTTGTTAATTCTTTCCAATGTGTCAAGTAATTCTCTTTTTGTTTACTCATGATTTGGTTGGGTCTAATTGTGCTGCTGTCCTGAGGCTCTGTGGGGTCTGTTTATGTTTCTGAACAGAGCCACAAGGACCAGCTTGCTTAGGGGACTCTTCTCCAGGTTCATCTCTCTGTAGGTGATGGCTTTGTTATGGAAGGTTTGTGAATCGCTTCCTTTTAGGTGGTTGTAGAATTTAACGGCTCTTTTCTGGATTTCGATAATTTGCGGGAATCAGCATAATTCTGCTCTGCATGCATTATTTGGTGTTTTATGTTGTACACGGAGGATATTTTAGCAGAATTCTGCATGCAGAGTCTGAATTTTGTGTTTGTCCTATTTTGGGAATTTTTGGTTGGTGAGCGGACCCAAGACCTCACAACCATAAAGGGCAATGCGCTATATGACTATTTCAAGTATTTTCAGCCAGATCCTAATTGGTATGTTTAATTTTATGTTCCTATTAATGGCGTAGAAGGCCCTTCTTGCCTTGTCTCTCAGCTGATTCACAGCTTTGTGGAAGTTACCTGTTGAACTGATGTTTAGACCAAGGTATGTATAGTTTTTTGTGTGCTCTAGGGCAACGGTGTCTAGATGGTATTTGTATTTGTGGTCCTGGCGGCTGGACCTTTTTTGGAACACCAATATTTTTGTCAGTAATTTACTGTCAGGGCCCAGCTCTGGCAGAATCTGTGCAGAATATCTATGTGCTGCTGGAGGCCCCATAAAACAAAAAAGCCTGATAGATGTAGCTAGCTACAGTGGCAAGAAAAAGTATGTGAACCGTTTGGAAATACCTGTATTTCTACTTAAATTGGTCATGAAATTTGATCTGATCTTCATCTAGGTCACAACAATAGACTAACAAAGTCTTCTTAAACTAATAACACACAAACAATTATACATTTTCATGTCTTTATTGAACACAGTGTAAAGATTCACAGTGCAGGGTGGAAAAAGTATGTGAACCCTTGAATGTAATAACTGGTTGACCCTCCTTTGGCAGCAATAACCTCAACCAAAAATGTTCTGTCGTTGCGGATCAGACTTGCACAATGGTCAGGAGGAATTTTGGACCATTCCTCTTTACAAAACTTTTCAAGTTCAGCAATATTCTTGGAATGTCTGGTGTGAACTGCTCTCTTGAGCTCATGCCACAGCATCTCAATCTGGTTGAGGTCAGGACTCTGACTGGGCCACTCCAGAATATATATTTTCTTCTGTTGAAGCCATTCTGTTGTTGATTTACTTCTGTATTTTGGGCCGTTGTCCTGTTGCATCACCCAACTTCTGTTGAGCTCCAATTGGCGGACAGCCTAACATTCTCCTGCAACTTGTCTTGATAAACGTGGGACATAATTTTTCTGTCGATGATATCAAGCAGTCCAGTACCTGAGGGAACAAAGCAGCCCCAAACCATTTAAAATAATAATCATATTTAACTAAAGGCAAGTCAGTTAAGAACAAATGATTATTTACAATGACGGCTTACCAAAAGGAAAAAGGCCTCCTGTGGGGAGGGATTAAAAATACAAATTTAATAAAAATATAGGACAAAACACACATCATGACAAGAGAGACAACACAAGACTAAATAAAGATCGACCTAAGAGAACAATATAGCATGGCAGCAACACAACATGACAACAACATGGTAGCAACACAACATGGTAGTAGCACAAAACATGGTACAAGCAACATTGGGCACAGACAACAGCACAAAGGGCAAGAAGGTAGAGACAACAATACATCATGCAAAGCAGCCACAACTGTCAGTAAGAGGGTCCATGATTGAGTTTTTGAATTAAACTGTCCAGTTTGAGTGTTTGATAAAACTGTCCAGTTTGAGTGTTTGTTGCAGCTCATTCTAGTTGCTAGCTACAGCGAACTGAAAAGATGAGCGACCCAGGGATGTGTGTGCTTGGGGACCTTTAACACAATGTGACTGGCAGAACAGGTGTTGTAGGTGGAGGATGAGGGCTGCGGTAGAACCATGATGCTCCCTCCTCAATACTTTACAGTTGGGATGAGGTTTTGATGTTGGTGTGATGTGCCTTTTTTTCTCCACACACAGTGTTGTGTGTTCCTTCCAAACAACTCAACAGTAGTTTCACAGAATATTTTGCCAGTAGCGCTGGAACATACAGGTACTGTTTTGCAAACTTTAGACGTGCAGCAATGGTTTTTTTGGACAGCAGTGGTTTCTTCCGTGGTGTCCTCCCATGAACACCATTCTTGACACCATTCTTGTTTAATGTTTTACGTATTGTAGACTCATCAACAGAGACATTAGCATGTTCCAGAGATTTCTGTAAGTCTTTCGCTGACATTCTAGGATTCTTCTTAACCTCATTGAGCATTCTGCGCTGTGCTCTTGCAGTCATCTGTGCAGGACGGCCACTCCTAGAGAGTAGCAACAGTGCTGAACTTTCTCAGTTTATATACAATTCGTTTTACCGTGGACTGATGAACATTAAGGCTTTTACAGATACTTTTGTAACCCTTTCCAGCTTTATGCAAGTCAAAAATTCTTCATATTTCGTTCGAGGCATGTTTCCCATCAGGCAATGCTTCTTGTGAATAGCAAACTCAAATTTTGTGAGTATTTGTTATAGGTCAAGGCAGCTCTAACCAACATCTCCAATCCAGGTTAGCTGACTCCTGACTCCAATTAGCTTTTGGAGAACTCATTAGCCTAGGGGTTCACATACTTTTTCCAACATACACTGAATGTTTAAATTATGTGTTCAATATAGACAAGAAAAATACAATAATTTGTGTGTTATTAGTTTAAGCACACTGGGATTGTGTCAGCGTCAGTGGTGTATAGGTGAGGACGGAGTCAAACGCAGGAAACAGAACTGAGTAAAAATAACGTACTTTACTCTGGGAAAATAAACGGTACAATAAGTCCACGTAGGGATAACAAACCCTAACACGCAAGACTAACACATAACAGGAACAATCACGCACAACACATAATGGGAACCAGAGGGTTCAATAGGGAAATAATAATAACATAATGGGAACCAGGTGTGTACAATCAAGACATAACAAATGGAAAACAGAAACATGGAACGGTGGCAGCTAGAAAGTCGGTGACGACGAGCACCGAACGCCGCCCAAACAAGGAGAGGCACCAACTTGGGCGGAAGTCGTGACAGTTTGTCTATTGTTGTGACTTAGATCAAGATCAGATCAAATTTAATGAAAAATGTATGCAGAAATCCAGGTAATTCCAAAGGGGTCACACACTTTTTCTTGCCACTGTATATGTTGAAGAGGATGGGGCTTAAGCTGCATCCCTGTCTCACCCCACCGCCCTCAATTGTAAGGGCATGGGAATTTATTGGGAATTTATTGGCATTGGAAACATATGTTTACATTGCTGAAGCAAATGGAATAGACACTAAACAAACGGGAAATAAACAAGGAAAACCTGAGTAAACAAGTAGTTGAAGTATGAAAGGGAACATAAATAAACAGATAAATATGGGTTGTATTAAAAATGTTGCATGTGCTCCACTAGTTGCCCTTTCCTCATGTCAACGGGCCACAAATATTGCTGCTGTGACTGCACACTGCGGTATTCCACATAACAGATTTGAGAGTTTATCAATGTTTGATTTGTTTTCAAATTCTTTGTGACTCTGTTTGATCTGTGGGAAAGATGTGTCGCTAATGTGGTCATACATTTGGCTGTAGGTTAGGAAGTGCAGCTCAGTTTCCACCTAATTTTGTGGGCAGTGGACACATAGCCTGTCTTCTCTTGAGAGCCATGTCTGCCTATGGCGGCCTCTCTCAACGGCAAGCCTATGCTCACCGAGTCTGTAAACAGGAAAAGCTTTCCTTCATTTTGGGTCAAATAAAATAAAATGTTATTGGTAACATACACATGGTTAGCAGATGTCATTAATGTGAGTGTAGCAAAATTCTTGTGCTTCTAGTTCCGGCAGTGCAGTAATATCTAACAAGTAATTTAACAATTTCACAACTATTACCTTATACACACAAGTGTAAAGGGATGAATAAGAATATGTAGATAAAAATATATGAATGAGTGATGGTATAGAACGGCATAGGCAAGATGCAGTAGATGGTATAAAGTACAGTATATACATATGAGATGAGTAATGTAGGTTATGTAAACATGATATAAAGTGGCATTGTTTAAAGTGGCTAGTGATACATTTATTACATCAATTCTTTCATTATTAAAGTGGCTAGAGATCAGTCATTATGTTGGCAGCAGCCACTCAATGTTAGTGATGGCTGTTTAACAGTCTGATGTCCTTGAGATGGCTGTTTTTCAGTCTCTCAGTCCAGCTTTAATGCACCTGTACTGACCTCGCCTTCTGGATGATAGCGGGGTGAACAGGCAGTGGCTCGGGTGGTTGTTGTCCTTGATCATCTTTTTGGCCTTCGTGTGACATTGGGTGCTGTAGGCGTCCTGGAGGGCAGGTAGTTTGCCCCTGCTGATGTGTTGTGCAGACCGCACTACCCTCTGGAGAGTCTTACTGTTGTGGGTACCAGGCTGTGATACAGAATGCTCTCAATGGTGCATATGTAAAGGTTTGTGAGTGTTTTCGGTAACAAACCACATTTCTTCAGCCTCCTGAGGTTGAAGAGGCACTGTTTCTCCTTCTTCACCATGCTGTCTGTGTGGGTGGATTTCAGATTGTCCTTGATGTGTTAGCCAAGGAACTTAAAACTTCCCACCTTCTCCACTACTGTCCCATCGATGTGGATAGGGGGGTGCTCCCTCTGCTGTTTCCTGAAGTCCATGATCATCTCCTTTGTTTTGTTAACGTTGAGTGTGAGGTTATTTTTACAGAGATGGTCTTAATTAAGAGTCTTATTACATGCAGACAGGAAGAACGACTGGATATAAGAGCAGTGTCAACTTACCAACATTACGACCAGGAATAGGACTTTCCCTAAGAGGATCCTCTGTTTGGACCACCACCCAGGACCATGGATTTAATCCCAGTATCCGATCCAAAACAACGGCGCCGCAGAAGGGGCAGACAGAGTGGCCTCCTGGTCAGGCTCCGTAGACGTGCACATCGCTCACCGTTCCCGCCAATGTCCAGTCTCTTCACAACAAGGTAGACGATATTCGAGCAGGGGTTGCCTCCCAGAGAGACATCAGAGATTGTAACATTCTCTGTTTCACAGAAACATGGCTCACTCAGGATATGTTATCAGAGTCGGTACAGCCACCCGGTTTCTTTACGCATCGCGCCGACAGAAACAAACATCTCTCTGGTAAGAAGAAGTGCGGGGTTGTATGCCTTATGATTAACAATTTGTTGTGTAATCATAACAACACACTAGGCTACCGTGGGGCGGCAGGGTAGCCTAGTGGTTCGAGCGTTGGACTAGTAACCGAAAGGTTGCAAGTTCGAATCCCCGAGCTGACAAGGTCGTTCTGCCCCTGAACAGGCAGTTAACCCACTGTTCCTAGGCCGTCATTGAAAATAAGAATTTGTTCTTAACTGACTTGCCTAGTAAAATAAAGGTTAAAAATAAATAAATAATAAAAAACTCAAGTCCTTTTATTTACCTGACCTAGAATTCCTTACAATCAAGTGCCAACCGCATTATCTACGAAGATAATTATCTTCGATTATAATCACAGCTGTGTATATTGTGATGACCCTCCCACTCTGTCTGCCGTATTCACTCTTTGTTCTTGTTTCCTTATTAGGATGCCAGTGGGCGGAGTTGGGAGGGTCGTCACCTACATGGGAAACACCTGGGCCCAGTGTGTCCCAGGATAAATACACCACTTCCCCATTGATGGAGGAGACTCTCTCCATGCAGACACCTTTATAGATTTTGTTGTGTATCTTGGTGGTTTTTGATTGTTTGCTTTGGCACCATTCAACACCCTGCATTATCACATTCACGCATGCAAAACACACATTTACACTACTGATTACACACACCATTGTATATTGTACTTAGTTTACTTTATTTAATAAAACATATTTTTTGTTACTCCTTATCTCCACGTTGTCTCCCTTTTGTTATGGTTCGTGACAATATCCCCCACAAGCCAACGCCTCGACGGCCCTGAAAGAACTTCACTGGACTCTATGTAAACTGGAAACCATATATCCTGAGGCTGCATTCAATGTAGCTGGGTATTTTAACAAGGCTAATCTGAAAACAAGGCTCCCTAAATTTGATCAGCATATGGAATGCGCGACTCAAGCTGGTAGCATTCTGGATCATTGCTACTCTAACTCCCGCGACGCATACAAAGCCCACCCCCTTCCAGCAGGACAATGACCATAAGCATGCTGCTGAAGCAACACTCGAGTGGTTTAAGGGGAAACATTTAAATGTCTTGGAATGGCCTAGTCAAAGCCCAGACCTCAATCCAAGTGAGACTTAAAGTGTAACCCATCCAACTTGAAGGAGCTGTAGCAGTTTTGCCTTGAAGAATGGGCAAAAATCCCAGGGGCTGAATGTGCCAAGTGGGGGGACAGTTATGCACGCTCAAGATTTCTGTTTTTTTGTCTTATATCTTGTTTGTTTCACAATAAAAAAATATATTTTGCATCTTCAAAGTGGTAGGCATGTTGTGTAAATCGAATGATACAAATCCCCCCAAAATATTTTTTAATTCCAGGTTGTAAGGCAATAAAATAGGAGAAATGCCAAGGGGGTGAATACTTTCGCGAGCCACTGTATCTGTCTGTTCCTCTGTATCATCCCCTTGTCAGCATTGACATCGTTATTTTTCCCCTGTCCAGATGCTGTCCTTGTCCTGTTTCATGTCCGTTGTTCATTAAATGTGCAGTCCCTGTACTTGCTTCTCATCTCCCAGCGTCTCTCCCTCTCTCTGCATGGGAAACATATGTCTACATTGCTAAAGAACATGGAATAGACAATAAACAAAAGGGAAATTAACAAGGGATATACTAGTAAACATAACACACAAAAGTTAAAATAATATATATATAGACATTTCAAATATTATATTATTGGCTATGGCGGCCTCTCAATAGTAAGGATATGCTCACTGAGTCTGTACATAGAAAAAGCTTTCCTTCATTTTAGGTCAGTCACGGTGGTCAGGTGTTCTGCCACTGTGTACTCTCTATTTAGTGCCAGATAGCATTCCAGTTTGCGCTGTTTTTTGGTTGATTCTTTCCACTCTCTCTCTCTCTCTCTCTCTCTCTCTCTCTCTCTCTCTCTCTCTCTCTCTCTCTCTCTCTCTCTCGCTCTCTGTCTCTCTCTCTGTCTCTCTCTCTCTCTGTCTCTCTCTCTCTCTCTCTCTCTCTCTCTCTCTCTCTCTCTGTCTCTCTCTGTCTCTCTGTCTCTCTCTCTCTCTCTCTCACTCACTCTCTCTCTCTCTCTGTCTCTCTCTCTGTCTCTCTCTCTGTCTCTCTCTCTGTCTCTGTCTCTCTGTCTGTCTCTGTCTCTCTCTCTCTGTCTCTGTCTCTCTCTCTGTGTCTCTGTTTCTGTTTCTCTCTCTGTCTCTCTGTCTGTCTCTCTCTCTGTGTCTCTTTCACTCTCTCAGCCTCTCTGTTTATTTGTCTCTCACTCTCCCTCCCTCCCCTAGAGATGTGTGGAGCTCTGGTAAGACCACCACTCTGGAGCTATACAGTCAGTCATCCAGGCTCCAGACCTTCTCAGAGCTCTCCCTCTTCCCTGATTATAGTGACCAGATAGACATAGAAACCACTTGGAGATGTTCTGTCTGTCTCCAACATGTCCATCCAACGACCCAGTCATAGCATAGCCTACACTTTTAAAGGAGCCAAGAAAAAGTGTAGTAGGTCTAACAAGGGGATGGAACTCACAAAGGCTTAGTCACCACAGTGCAAGGCAATCAAATGTGAATTATATAGTCGCCATTGTGTGGGTTCTGTTGTTTGGCACTGCGGCTGCCCTCACTTTCACTCTCTCTCGTCTCTCACTCAATCGCTCTGTATGCCTTGGTGGAGGTGGTAGCAGTGGTAGTGTGGGCAGTAGGAGGCAGTGGATTCCTGGGCTAGGGGAGAGAGGGGGAGGAGGGGGGAGGTGATGTGAGCCTGCCTGGGCAGACTGCTAGGAGCCGGACATGGAGCTCCGATTATATGGCAGGGGACCGCATACACACACGCACACACTCGCACACCCCAGTGAGACGTTGCCAACCCAGCCTGCCCGTCAATCATATCGCAGGGCTCCTTGGTGGCGCCCTGCTCCTCTATTCCTCCATCCTCTTGTTCTTCTGTCCCCGGGGTCCCCTCCCTAGGAGCCATATTAGAGGTCTCCGACAAGTACAGCCAGACACAGCTGTAATTGGACTAGTAGATGCAGGCCTTTAACTGTATAATGCAGTTCTATTCGCATTGTGAATAGTGTTATTTCATGAACGGATCATCCACCTCTGGCTTCCCCAATTCAGAAGCCCCACTGTCCACCACACCCACATACCCCGGCATAGTGGCTAGTCATGTATGTGCCCTTTCTCCACCCTGTGGTTTCTCTCTACTGCCCTGTGGTGTCTGCTATCCCTCCATCCATCCAACCCACTAGCCCCCCAGCCATTCCGGCCTCTCTCTAGTTAGCATGCTGGCGGTTGCTCCCTCTCGCCGCCGTGGCACTGGCACACAAGGTCACAGGAGAGAGAAGGTCACAAAAGTGCACTGGGGCGAGACAGAGGGAGAGAAAGAGAAGGAGAGAGGAAGCAGAGAGAGAGAGGGAGAGAGATAAACAGAGTTATTGAGAGAGAGAGAGAGACAGTGAGAGCGAGAGAAAGCGGGAGGGAGAGAGCGAGACAGAGAGGGAGAGAGGCTGTATTAGCATTCAGTGTTTCCTTCTCAGCGTCATCCGTAAATATTTCAGCTCCTCCAGCTGCTTGATGTTGGATCAAATCACCAGAGAGCTGAGCCCCCTCTCCCTCCTCCCGTCTCTCTCCCTCCCTCCTCCCGTCTCTCTCCCTCCTCCTCCCGTCTCTCTCCCTCCTCCCGCCTCTCTCCTGCCTCCCCCTCCTCCTACCGTCTCTCTCCTGCCTCCCGTCTCTCTCCTGCCTCCCGTCTTGCTCGTCCTCCCCTCCCCCCTCTCCCCTCCCTTTGGAACGAAGCGTCTCATCCTTTCCTCCTCACTTATTCATGTATTTATTTATTATTTCATCCCTTACTCCATCTGAAGCAACGAGGAGAGGAAAGGAGAGGGGAGAGGAGTCGCCTAGTTGTGAGAACAGTCATTAATTCACTAAAGCTCCCCTTGTTCTTCTCCCCACCCCTCTCTCCATCTCGGTCTTTCTTTTCCTCGCTCTCATTCACTCATTCCCTCATTCTCTCTGCCCCGCCTCTATCTCTCGTTCATCAATCTCAGTCTTTCTCCCCTCCATCTCCCCCTGCTCTCCCTCTCCCTCCACCTCCCCTGCCTGCCTGTTGGTGAGGGATAGATAGCTTGGCCATGTTCACAGTGTTCTGAAGGCTGGTATCTGGTTGCTCAAACTCCCCCTGGTTGGACTCCTGGTAGGCCCTGAAAACATCCATAAGAGATCAGGAACCCTGGAGAGCCTCTCTCTGAAGGTGGGTAAATGTGCTCTCTATTTCTCTTTCCTTCGCTCTTCTTTCCACCAGTCTCCTCCAACTCTCTCTCTCTACTCCTCTCCAACGTCGCTCCTGCAGTCCTCTCCCCTGTTTCTCCCTGCCACATATTTTCAGAACTGAACTGAAACTGGTCCCAGAATAATTATTTTGGGGGGGGAGTGGTGAGAGGACACAGAGTCCTGTTCACTGAGACTGACTGTTACAGTCTCTCTCGTGTGTGTGTGTGTGTGTGTGTGTGTGTGTGTCTGTCTGTCTGTGCGTGTGAGACGGTTACAACCGAGGTCATCCGAGTCCACAGAGTGCTGAATGGCGTTTGAAACATTCCAACGATAAAAGCAGATGCATCAAAGGAAATCACTATCAGAGAGAGACTGAGGTTAATATCAATTTGTTGTCAGACGTTTATAACATGCAGCTTGATAAAGAAGTTATGCAGAGTACAGTAGTAAGACACAGGAATGCTCACGGAAAAAGAGAAAATTCAAGACATTGAGAAAGAGTGATAACTTTTCCCTCTCACACAGGATGGTTTCAGATGAGTCTAACCTGGTCACAGAGGAGGACAATCTTTCAATGTCTGGGAAGTGAAAGGGAGGACCTTCCTGTAAAACCCACTAAGGTTTTATTTGTAAGACATTCTGTTTGTGTCAAGGTTCAGGAGAAGACTCAGATGCGGACAGTATCGAAGTAACAAAAGTGTATTGCAAAAACAGGGGGGCAGGCAGAGTCAGTAGTCCAGAGCAGAGTCCGAAAGGTACAGAACGACAGGCAGACTCAGGGTCAAGGCAGGCAGAGGTCAGTAATCCAGGGTGGTGTGACAAGGTACAGAACGACAGGTAGGCTCAGGGAAGGCAGAATGGTCAAAAACCGGCAAAGCTAGAAAACAGGAACTAGAGACAGATAGGAAGATGGGAAAAACCACTGGTAGGCTTCATGAAACAAAACGATCTGGCAACAGACAAACAGAGAACACAGGTATAAATACACTGGGGATAATGAGGAAGATGGGCGACACCTGGAGGGCGGGTGGAGACAAGCACAAAGACAGGTGAAACAGATCAGGGTGTGACAGTTTGATTCTTATAAATCAATCAAATGTTTGTCTTAATTCAATAGATTCACTTTCTCTTTTTCAAAATGCTCAATGCCTATAAATAAAGGCTATGTCATGTTAAAATTCACCAGAGAACAATCGTTTGGATTATTGAAGCGTTTCACATTTTTTCTGCGATTTTCCCCTTTTCCTTATATTCCCTCAATGCATACTCCTCGCATCCCTCTCTCCTCCTTCTCTCTCCTCGTCTCCTTCACAAAACCAATCAGGAGTAGGGAACTCTGGCTTTCTCATCCAATGGGTTTTGAGAAGGATACGAGGAGAGACGAGAGAGGACATAAGGAGTATGTAATTAATAAAAAATGTAAAAAATGTAAAAAAATGTAACCTCACTTTAACTAGGCAAGTCAATTAAGAACAAATTATTATTTACAGCGACGGCTATTCAAGAGGCAAAAGGCCTGCGGGAATGGGGGCTGGAATAAAAAAATATATAATGTAGGACAAGACACACATGACAAGAGACACCCCAACACAACATAAAGAGATACCTAAGATAACACAGCATGTCAGCAACACATGATAATACAGCATGGTAGCAGCACAACATGGCAGCATCACAAACATGGTACAAACAACAGCACAAAGAGCAAGGGAGAGACAATAATACATCACACAAAGCAGCCACAACTGTCAGTAAGAGTGTACATGATTGAGTGTTTGAATGAAGAGATGGAGATAAAACTGTCCAGATTGAGTGTTTTTTGTAGCTCCTTCCAGACGCTAGCAGCAGCCAACTGAAAAGAGGACCTTTAACAGAATGTGACTGGCAGAGCAGGTGTTTTATATGGAGGATGAGGGTTGCAGTAGGTATCTCAGATAGGGAGGCTTGAGGCCTAAGAGGGTTTTATAGATAAGCATCAACCTGTGGGAATTGCGTCGGCTGTACTGAGATGGTCAGTTTAAGAGGAGTATTGAGTGTAGTGATGTGTATTATAAGGAGCGCTGATGGCCGAATTGTAAATAACATCTAGCTGCTCGAGACCACCCTTAACTGCATATCTATAAATTACATCTCCATAATCTAGCATGGGTGGGAGGGCACTAAATCCGGGAGAAGGGCCAGCTGAGTATAAGGTTGTATCATCTGCATATACAGTGCCTTGCGAAAGTTTTCGGCCCCCTTGAACTTTGCGACCTTTTGCCACATTTCTGGCTTCAAACATAAATATATAAAACTGTATTTTTTTGTGAAGAATCAACAACAAGTGGGACACAATTATGAAGTGGAACGACATTTATTGGATATTTCAAACTTTTTTAACAAATCAAAAACTGAAGAATTGGGCGTGCAAAATGATTCAGCCCCTTTACTTGCCTGAACGACAGCCTGTCAGCCTGAGTATTTGTGTGCCAAGCCTTTCGCCAAATGGTGTTCTTGAGGTGGAGTAACTCTGCCAGATCACAGTCGAACCAAGGGCTGAACCTGTTTTTAATTCTCATTTTCTTTATGGGGCGTGCTTGTTAACAATACCACTTTGAAAATATTTTTTTTAAATAAGAAGGTTCAAGCATCTTTGACAGAGGGGATCAAGCTCATTCAATTCCATTTTTACAGAGGCCAGGTCATGCAGGAATGCTTGCTCATTAAAGTTTTTCATCAAGCGTCTATGACAAATCAGGACAGGTTGTTTAAATGAGAAGCCATTACGGTGGGGGTTTAAACACATCCCAGTTTAGGTCACGTACGTAGCAGGACAAATTCAAATTTAGTGTAAGATCCAGGAAAAAGCTTAGAGCAGGTAGGGTACAGTCCAGTGCTGATGGTGGACGAATACACCCAGCAACAGTCAACAAATAGCTTACACTTGGTGGAGACAACCAAGCTCTGAAGGTGTTCCTTGGTAAAGATTTCCACTCCACCACATTGAAAGATTTGTCTTACTGATAAAGTTAATAACCAGAAAGGTTAGCATCATTATTCAGAACACTCTTTCTTAACCATGTCTCAGTAATGACCAACACATCTTAATTGGATCTGTGAACTCACACTTTCAATTGATACATTTTAGGTAATAAGCTTTTAGTGCTAATGTGCGGAAAACCCATACTTTTACGAGAGCAGAAATTAGTCAGAATTGGGGCTAACAACAGTACAACGGGTAGGGTGTAGATGCACATGTCCAGGTATAATCAGCAGGAATAGAATCAGGGCACGGCAGAGGACAGGGAGACAATTACATTTTTATGACAATTGAATGTGCGTCAGATGGCAACAAGATCATATTGTACAGCAATTTCATCAGGTAACATGAATACAATTCGGCGAGAGGTGATTAGAATAGACTCTTGGCCTCCTATCCTATGTAAACGAGTCGCAAAAGAGAGTGTGGGAATAAACATTGTCTGTCCCACGGTCGGTCGGGTAAACGAGCAAGTTCATAGTCAACAAAGGGCGCAGGAGTCATGGAGCAAGCAGCATAAAGTTCAAAGAGACAATCGCCCTAACAAAATAACGTGAGAGAGTAGCCCTCTATCAGTCCAGTCCAGAGAGAGTAGGAGATAAGATAACTAGCAGAGGCTTGCTGTTTATTTCATTAAAGCATTTCTGAGTAAAGCTCACATAATAAGCTTCACGAGTTAATTAGGCTACATAAAATTCAGATCAGTCCAAAGTCTGCGGTGTGTGTGCTGAAGGTGAGTGAAATTTCGGGAGTGTGGGGGAGTGTGGCGGGGGTACCTGTACTAGACAGGGGGAGAGAGGCCAGGACAGACGGGGAGCAGATCACAAGGTGGGATCCAAGCAGCAGTGCAGCAGGTAATGGGAGTAGGTGTCACACCCGCTTGGGAGAATCTGAGTAGGAGAGGAGGCGTTCAACCTCACCAGACAGGTGTGTGGTGGAGCAGATAAAAATGTCTGTAGGGAAAAGCTTAACGAAAAACGTTGGACGAAGACAAAACCAAGACTCCGGTAAAAATGTCCAAAGCCAGATGAAACAGCAATTGAAGTAAAGAGCAAAAAGGTGAACGGCAACGTATATTCCCTTCTTTCCGATATCATGAGTTAATTTGCAACTTGTGTGTGTAAGGTGCAGGGAACCTTAATATGGCCTCCGTTAATGTAGTCTCGTCTGGGGAATTCTCCTGAGTCCTGGCCCCTTGTCCCTAGTCTGGAGGTTATGTATGGGATACTATGAGGTTGTGAATGGGTTGTGTGTGGAATATGTATTGGTTGTGTGTGTGAGATCAGGGTGTCTCTGGGCTCCCAGGTGCTAGCGGGTCCTGTCTAGGTTATTAATGACAGCGATAGACCGGACATCACACACTCCATCACCCTATACCTAACACACACACACATAAACACACACACACACGCACAAACAACCACACATACACGCACACACACACACAGTCCATTACCCTGTGCCTTGCACACCACCAGCTCATCTACCACCCTGACATCCCTTTACCACCACCTTGGGATTGGAGAAAGGTAGGGAGGTAGGGGGAAGAAGGAGGGAGGGAGGGTTAGGTGAGAGAGGTAGGGATGGGGGAGGAGCGGGAGAAGGTGTAGAGCAGTGGGAGAGAGGAGTGAACAGAGAGAGAGAAGGATGAGGGGAAAAGAGGAAGAGAGAGATGAATGAAGGAGAAAATGAAAAGAAAATGAAAAAGGGGTAGAGAAGAATGATCGTTTATCATCCTAGACTGTGTACTCACGATCACACAATAATAACCCGACGGGTTGGGGAGGATCAGTCAGCTTCTAGCCCAGAAAATTATAGGAGGATGATGTGGATAGCTAGAACAGCTGAGAGAAAGAGAGAAAGAGGGAAAGAGAGAGAGAGAGAGAGAGAGAGAGAGAGGGGGGTGGAGAAATGGAGAGTGGGAGACAAGGAGAGAGGGGGAAGATGAGAGAGAGAGAGAGAGAGAGAGAGAGAGAAACCGACAGCGGCTGAGCAGACCAACTTCAGTATAGCAACACAACAAAATCATTTAGGATGTAGAAACACTGAACCATAGTCGGAGAAAAACTCTACTAATTCACAGAAAAAGGGAACAGTATGTGTTTCAGAGGGAGCCAATGACATTCCACGTCTGGCTCTTAAGGTATTAGCAGTGGGACTTAGAGGTGAAGGACAGACGGACAGACGGCAAGATGGAAGGAGGGAAAGAAAGGAGGACAGAGTTTTCTTCCTGCTTTAAGAAGTCCACAGCTCTGGATGTGTGTCCTTCACTCATCTCCCACAGGACTATGATCACAACACCATCTCTCCTCCCTCTCTCCCTCTCTCCCTCCTCCACCCCCCCGCTCTCTCCACCCCCTCTCTCATTAAAACACTGTGCCTCAATTGCTAATTAAAGCCCACTTGAAAGTCTTAAAAGTCAGACTCAGATTGATTCAATTTGCATTTCTGAACAGGGAACATTGCCTGAAAGGATTCATAAATGGGCTGAAACTGCCTCTTCCTGAAATGTTCTGTTTAGTTCTTGCCTGTTGTTAGATGAAGACCCGTCCCATACTAAATAAGCCTCTTTCTCTCTCTTTCTCTCTCTCGCTCTCTCTTTCTCTTTTGCTTACATGCACGT
This sequence comes from Oncorhynchus keta, assembly GCF_023373465.1. Taxonomy (NCBI): domain Eukaryota; kingdom Metazoa; phylum Chordata; class Actinopteri; order Salmoniformes; family Salmonidae; genus Oncorhynchus; species Oncorhynchus keta. Next base: position 17,840,745 of record NC_068440.1, on the reverse strand, counting down.
TCATGTATGCCCACATGCACGCACACACATACTTATGTGTGCACACACATGTACGATGTGGCTCCTTCCTTCACTCATCAATGAAATTCAGCTTGTAAAAAAAAAGTCCCCTTAAATTTAAAAAACACACTCCTACTACACACATACAGTTACTGGCAGACAGCCACATTTCTGTGGAACATGACAGAGGTACAATAGAAAGGAGAGAACGAAAATATGAGAGAACGAGATAATGAAAGAGAGAAATAATGATAGAGAGAGATAATGAGAGAGAGACTGACATTGTCTTTCTTTAATGAAACATTCTCATTTCATTAAAACCTCACCACCACCCCTTAAAATAAAACACCAAAATATGTCCTGTACTGTATACATGTACCATACTCACCGTGCCCTCTGCCCCACGATAGAAAACAACAATAACCAAAACCTCACAACCGTATATCCAAAACATCTACCCCAGCTATACAGATAGCCCCCCCAACACACCATATCTCCTGAAACATCTCCACACTATCATTTTATGGAACTCGAATTACACCCTAAGTTGGGCAGAGACCATCCCATTAAATAATAGTAAAGGGTATGTTATCCCCCCACCTTTGACCCTGTTACTCCTTGTTAGCCAAATAAAATTCAACAAAACACATTTGGCCTTCTCCTTATTTGAATACCTGTACCCCATTATAAACATCCCAACAGTAAAAACCACCCCCAACCTCTCACACAGACATTCCAACAGAGACATTAATGGCATTAACCTAGCGCACACAGAAAACACATGAAAAACACATCTTTCATAACACAGAAAGGACACCCCTGCCCGACTCCTGGTTCAACCCATGCCAACAAGCTGTTAGTGGCCAGGGCTCCATGTAGAACCCTCCACTGGAGGTCCCCTGACCTCTTTGGTACTGGAGGTTTGTAGAGCACCCTCCATCTAAAACTCACCATACTCTCCGCCCCACATACCCCCTGCCACTGATATGCCTAGGCTCCTAATGTTCCTCACCTTAATGCAGAGGTTGTAGAGGGCTTTACCTCCCGCCTCCTGAAACTCCCACGGGTTCAGAGTTCAAATCTAACAAGTCCTCCAGACAGCCTTGCCAGTCCCTAGTCTCTGCCGTCACCTGCAGTGGCGGAAACATTGGTGGCCCCTCCCCCTTTGGCCGCTCAAACACTCCCCTTACCGGCTCAGACAGTGCCTCCTGGACCTCCTCCAGGAATCTCTCCAGCAGCCTAAGAGGCGTTATTCCTGTTTGTTGTGCCAGGACTTCCTGGATTTTCGATCACTCCTCTCCCAGCAGTTGCAGGTCACCCAGCCTTTGTAAACCCCCTGCCATCAGTTGCCTCTGCAGGGTGGCCGACTGAGCCGATCTCAAAGGGATGGCTGGGTTGTGGAAGATAGGCTCCTCCCATACCCACAGCCCAGGCTCCACACCCCCTTCTCGTGTGGGCCTTAGCAGCTGCCAGGCCCTCAGCACTGCAAAGTAAAAGTCTGAGAGGCCTGCTGTACTCAGCCTCTCCAGCTTCATGAGGAAAAGCTGCCGGTCCAACCCTAATCCACCAGCTCTCCTCAGCAGCACGCATGCTGGTTCCCTCCAGCCAACATCAGTATGGTACAGCAGTCTCTGCACTAGCCTTTAGTCGGAATGCAGCCACCCTGCTCTCCAGTTCCACTAGGCCCCGTCCTCCTTCGCTGATGGTCATGTACAACACTGCCTCCCTCAGCCAGTGATGGACTGACCAGAAAAAGTCTCCCAGCTTGTGTTGCAGGTCTGAGAGCAGACCAGCGGGGGGTTGAGGACAGTCAGTTTATGCCACAGGGAAAATGCCACCAGGTTGTTGATTATCATCACCCTCCCTCTATATGACACTTGGGACAGGAGCCACCTCCACCTGGCCAGTCTTGACACCACTGCCTGTGACAGCCCCTCCCAGTTCTCCCTGACCCATCTCTCTGAGTCCAGGTATACCGCCAACATTTTAAGCCCTTCACAACCCCACTGCAATCCCCCTGGAAGCAAAGGAAGGGCACTATATCCCCCTATAACAGAGCTTTGCTCTTTCCCCAGTTTACCTGAGCTGACGAAGCTCCCTTGTACACCTTCAGACTAGTCTCTAGTGACTGCATATCCTGACCATTCCTGACCATCACAGAAACGTAATCTGCATACGCTGACCCTGCTATGCCTGTCCACACACCCATGCCTGTCCAGCACACTCCCTGCAGTCTCCTGTGTAGAAGGCCCAAAAAAGGCTCAAAAAAGGCTCAATGGCTAGTGAATATAACTGCCCCGATAGAGGGCATCCTTGTCTAATGCCCCATCTCACCCAGACTGGCCTACTGAGCCCCCCTCTCCCTTGAGAGGCGTCACATGACGCCCCAGCATACAGCATCTTCACACGGGTTAAAAACATTTCCCCAAACCCCAAAACAGACATCACAAACAGATACTCATGGTCCACTCTGTCAAAAGCCTTCTCTTGATCTAAAGAAACCAGTCCAAAGTTCACATTAGAACATCTCGACAAGTCCAATATGTACCTGATTAAGAACAAGTTGTCTATGATTGAGCGTCATTATGTTTGGTCCTTGTGTACTATAGAGTCCAGATGGGACTTCAGTCTGTTACAGGACCTTGGCAAACATCTTGTCATCCACACAGAGCAATACCACAGGCCTCCAGTTCTTAAGTTCACACAAGTCCCCTTTCTTTGAGCAGGAGAGTCAGAGCCGCCCCATGGCAGCTCATCGGCAACTATCCTACACCTACACCGACACATTCACACATTCACTACTCTAGAGGAAATCTGCATGGAGGAATGGGCCAAAATACCAGCAACAGTGTGTGAAAACCTTGTGAAGACCTCGTTTGACCTCTGTAATTGCCAACAAAGGGTATATAACAAAGTATTGAGATAAACTTTTGTGATTGACCAAATACTTATTTTCCACCATAATTTGCAAATAAATTAATAAAAAAATCCTACAATGTGATTTTCTGGATTTTCTTTCTTCTAATTTTGTCTGTCATAGTTGAAGTGTACCTATGATGAAAATCACAGGCCTCTCTTATCTTTTAAAGTGGGAGAACTTGCACAATTGGTGGCTGACTAAATACTTTTTTGCCCCACTGTAAATTGATTGCAATTGTTCCCGAATGAGTGAGCGTTCATGTGCAAAGGATTAGCATTTCAATTGTTATAATTATTAACTCTGTAGTGACTTCTCAGTCGACCCCCACTTCCATTTTGTCTAACAAGCCGCCATGTCAGTTTAGCCCACTGGGGCACATTCCCTTATCATTTATTGTAACAATATTTACTGTGTTTGTTTGTGTGTGCACTTCTGTGATTGTTTAGTTAGTTAATAAATAAATGTTTTTAGACAATTGATGTATGGATGACTCATAGTGAAGACTGGGTTTGTGCAGATAACCAACAATTTACGATGTTTGGAATGAGACTAACGTGAGGTAAAGTAAATCATTAATTAATCAGAAGACTATTGATCAGATATGAAAATATCTGAAAGGTTATATTAGGAAATTATAACTTTGTAATCTGAATATTTTCCTTGGTGTCCTGACTTCCTAGTTAATTACAGTTACATGATTAATCAGTTTCATCGCATAATACTAATTACAGAGAATCTTTGATAAAAACTATAAGTCTTCAGTTTAATGATAGTAAAGACATGACACCCCTAGTGTCTTACATTTCCCCACTATACTCTCCTTATCCGCTAGCATAATTTGACTAGCATAAGTGACAGACTCCATCCTAGCTGGAGGGGTGGTCTCATCTTATCTACCAACATAGACAGGGCTCTAACTCTATCTCCACAATGAAACAGGGTGCAGGCCAGGCTGCCACTAGCACAGTCAGTGTAGTCAGCTCAGCTATCCCCATTGAGACCGTGTCTGTGCCTCGACCTAGGTTGGGCAAAACTAAACATGGCGGTGTTCGCCTTAGCAATCTCACTAGGATAAAGACCTCCTCCATTCCTGCCATTATTGAAAGAGATCGTGATTCCTCACATCTCAAAATAGGGCTACTTAATGTTAGATCCCTCACTTTAAAGGCAGTTATAGTCAATGAATTAATCACTGATCATAATCTTGATGTGATTGGCCTGACTGAAACATGGCTCAAGCCTGATGAATTTACTGTGTTAAATGAGGCCTCACCTCCTGGTTACACTAGTGACCATATCCCCCGTGCATCCCGCAAAGGCGGAGGTGTTGCTAACATTTACAATAGCAAATTTCAATTTACAAAAAAAATATATGTTTTCGTCTTTTGAGCTTCTAGTCATGAAATCTATGCAGCGTACTCAATCACTTTTTATAGCTACTGTTTACAGGCCTCCTGGGCCATATACAGCGTTCCTCACTGAGTTTGTAGTCATAGCAGATAATATTCTCATTAATATTCTCATTTTTGGTGACTTTAATATTCACATGGAAAAGTCCACAGACCCACTCCAAAAGGCTTTCGGAGCCATCATCGACTCAGTGGCCTTTGTCCAAAATGTCTCTGGACCTACTCACTGTCACAGTCATACTCTGGACCTAGTTTTGTCCCATGGAATAAATGTTGTGGATCTTAATGTTTTTCCTCATAATCCTGGACTATTGGACCACCATTTTATTATGTTTGCAATCGCAACAAATATTCTGCTCAGACCCAAACCAAGGAGCATCAAACGTTGTGCTATAAATTCTCAGACAACACAAAGATTCCTCGATGTCCTTCCAGACTCCCTTTGCCTACCCAAGGACGTCAGAGGACAAAAATCAGTTAACCACCTAACTGAGGAACTCAATTTAACCTTGCGCAATACCCTAGATGCAGTTGCACCCCTAAAAACTAAAAACATTTCCCATAAGAAACTAGCTCCCTGGTAGAAAATACCCGAGCTCTGAAGTAAGCTTCCAGAAAATTGGAACGGAAATGGCACCACACCAAACTGGAAGTCTTCCGACTAGCTTGGAAAGACAGTGCCGTGCAGTATTGAAGAGCCCTTACTGCTGCTCGATCATCCTATTTTTCCAACTTAATTGAGGAAAATAAGAACAAACCTAAATTTATTTTTGATACTGTCGCAAAAGCGAACTAAAAAGCAGCATTCCCCAAGTGAGGATGGCTTTCACTTCAGCAGTAATAAATTAATGAACTTCTTTGAGGAAAAGATCAGGATTATTAGAAAGCAAATTACGGACTCCTCTTCAAATCTGCGTATTCCTTCAAAGCTCAGTTGTCCTGAGTCTGCACAACTCTGCCAGGACCTAGGATCAAGAGAGACACTCAAGTGTTTTAGTACTATATCTCTTGACACAATGATGAAAATAATCATGGCCTCTAAACCTTCCAGCTACATACTGGACCCTATTCCAACTAAACCACTGAAAGAGCTGCTTCCTGTGCTTGGCCCTCCTATGTTGAACATAATAAACCGCTCTCTATCCACCGGATGTGTACTCACTAACTCACTAAAAGTGGCAGTAATAAAGCCTCTCTTGAAAAAGCCAAACCTTGACCCAGAAAATATTTTCAAAACTATCGGCCTATATCGAATCTTCCATTCCTCTCAACATTTTTAGAAAAGGCTGTTGCGCAGCAACTCACTGCCTTCCTGAAGACAAACAATGTATACAAAATGCTTCAGTCTGGTTTTAGACCCCATCATAGCACTGAGACTGCACTTGTGAAGGTGGTAAAAATTACCTTTTAATGGCATCAGACCGAGGCTCTGCATCTGTCTTTGTGCTCCTAGACCTTAGTGCTGCTTTTGATACCATCTATCACCACATTCTTTTGGAGAGACTGGAAACCCATATTGGTCTACACGGACAAGTTCTGGCCTGGTTTAGATCTTATCTGTCGGAAAGATATCAGTTTGTCTCTGTGAATGGCATGTCCTCTGACAAATCAACTGTAAATTTTGGTGTTCCTCAAGGTTCTGTTTTAGGACCACTATTGTTTTCACTATATATTTTACCTGTTGGGGATGTCATTTGAAAACATAATGTCCTGCCGTACATACCTACACGTACACTACGGTCACAAGACACAGGCCTCCTAATTGTCCCTAGAATTTCTAAGCAAACAGCTGGAAGCAGGGCTTTCTCCTATAGAGCTCAATTTTTATGGAATGGTCTGCCTACCCATGTAAGAGACGCAAACTCGGTCTCAACCTTTAAGTCTTTACTGAAGACTCATCTCTTCAGTGGGTCATATTATTGAGTGTAGTCTGGCCCAGGATTGTGAATGTGAACGGAAAGGCTCTGGAGCAACGAACCACCCTTGCTGTCTCTGCCTGGCCGGTTCCCCTCTTTCCACTGGGATTCTCTGCCTCTGAGCCTATTACAGGGGCTGAGTCACTGGCTTACTGGTGCTCTTTCATGCCGTCCCTAGGAGGGGTGCGTCACTTGAGTGGGGTGAGTCACTGATGTGATCTTCCTGTCTGGGTTGGCGCCCCCTCTTGGGTTGTGCCGTGGCGGAGATCTTTGTGGACTATACCTTTTCTCAGGATGGTAAGTTGGTGGTTGAAGATATCCCTCTAGTGGTGTGGGGGCTGTGCTTTGGCAAAGTGGGTGGGGTTATATCCTTCTTGTTTGGCCCTGTCCGGGGGTATCATCGGATGGGGCCACAGTGTCTCCTGACCCCTGCTGTCTCAACCTCCAGCATTTATGCTGCAGTAGTTCATGTGTCGGGGGGCTAGGGTCAGTTTTTTATATCTGGAGTACTTCTCCTGTCTTATCCGGTGTCCTGTGTGAATTTAAGTATGCTCTCTCTAATCCTCTCTTTCTCTCTTTCTTTCTCTCTCTCGGAGGACCTGAGCCCTTGGACCATGCCTCATGACTACCTGGCATGAAGCCTCCTTGCTGTCCCCAGTCCACCTGGCTGTGCTGCTGCTCCAGTTTCAACTGTTCTGCCTGCGGCTATGGAATCCTGACCTATTCACCGGATGTGCTACCTGTCCCATATCTATTAGTTGACCATGCTGGTCATTTATGAACATTTGAACATCTTGGCCATGTTCTGTTATAATCTTTACCCGGCTCAGCCAGAAGAGGACTTGCCACCCCTCATAGCCTGGTTCCTCTCTAGGTTTCTTCCTAGGTTTTGGCCTTTCTAGGGAGGTTTTCCTAGCCAACGGGCTCCAATACCTGCATTGCTTGCTATTTGGGATTCTAGTCCGGGTTTCTGTACAGCATTTTGAGATATCAGCTGATGTACAAAGGGCTATATAAATACATTTGATTTGATTTGACTAGGCCCAGCCTCATCTACACCACCATCCATAACATGACTAAACCCAGCTTCATCTACAGTACCATCTATAGCCTGACTAGGCCCAGCCTCTGCGCAAACTATAGCCTGACTTGGGCCAGCCTCAGCTACAGTACCATCTTTAGCCTGACTAGGGCCAGCCTCAGCTACACAAACCATCCATAACATGACTAGACCCAGCTTCATCTACAGTACCATCTATAGCCTGTCTAGGCCCAGCCTCTGCGCAAACTATAGCCTGACTAGGGCTCACTCACACATAACACATAATATAAAACATAACATAACACATAACACATAATATAACACATAATATAACATATAAACACATAACACATAATATAAAACATAACATAACACAACACAACACATAACACATAATATAACACATAATATAACATAAAACAACACATTATAAACACATAACATATAACATAACACAACACATAATATATAACACATAACTTAACACATATTATAACACATAACACATAACACATAATATAACATATAACACAACACATAATAACATATAACACATAACACGTAATATAACACGTAATATAACACATAACATAACATAATCAAATCAAATCATAATATAACACATAACACAACACAAAACATAATATAACACATAACACAACACATAACATAACATAATCAAATCAAATCATAATATAACACATAACACAACACAAAACATAATATAACACATAACACAACACATAACATAACATAATCAAATCAAATCATAATATAACACATAACACAACACAAATCATAATATAACACATAACACAACACAAAACATAATATAACACATAACACAACACATAACATAACATAATCAAATCAAATCATAATATAACACATAACACAACACAAAACATAATATAACACATAACATAACACATAACATAACATAATCAAATCAAATCATAATATAACACATAACACAACACAAAACATAATATAACACATAACATAACACATAACATAACATAATCAAATCAAATCATAATATAACACATAACACAACACAAAACATAACATAACACATAACATAACACATAACATAACATAATCAAATCAAAACATAATATAACACATAACATAACACATAACATAACATAATAAAATCAAATCATAATATAACACATAACACAACACAAAACATAATATAACACATAACATAACACATAACATAACATAATCAAATCAAATCATAATATAACACATAACACAACACAAAACATAATATAACACATAACACAACACATAACATAACATAATCAAATCAAATCATAATATAACACATAACACAACACAAAACATAATATAACACATAACATAACATATAGTGCATTCGGAAAGTATTCAGACCCCTTTACTTTTCCCACATTGTTACCCTACAGCCTTATTCTAAAATGGATGAAATAAAACAATTCCCCATCAATCTACACACAATACCCCATAATGGCAAAGCAAAAACAGGTTTAATTTTTGGGGGGCAAATGTATTAACAATAAATAACATAAATACCTCATTTTCACAAGTATTCAGACCCTTTGCTATGAGACTTGGAATTTAGTTCAGGTGCATCCTGTTTCCAATGACCATTCCATTGAGATGTTTCTACAACTTGATTGAAGGAGTCAACCTGTGGTAAATTCAATTGATTGGACATGATTTCTAAAGGAACACACCTGTCTATATGAGGTTCCACAATTAACAGTATATGTCAGAGCAAAAACCAAGCCATGAGGTTGAAGGAATTGTCCATAGAGTTCCGAGACAGGATTGTGTCGAGGTACAGATCTGGGGAAGGGTACCAAAAAATGTCTGCAGCATTGAAGGTCCCCAAGAACATAGTGGCCTCCGTCATTCTTAAATGGAAGAAGTTTGGAACCACCAAAACTCTTCCTAGAGCTGGCCGCCCGGCCAAACTGAGCAATCGGTGGAGAAGGGCCTTGGTCAGGGGGGTGACCAAGAACCCGATGGTCACTCTAAAAGAACTCTAAAGTTCCTCTGTGGAGATGGGAGAACCTTCCAGAAGGACAACCACCTCTGCAGCACTCCACCAATCAGGCACATGACAGCCTGCTTGGAGTTTGCCAAAAGGAACCTAAAGACTCTCAGACCATGAGAAACAAGATTCTCTTGACTGATGAAACCGAGATTGAACTCTTTGGCCTGAATGCCAAGCGTCACATCTGGAGGAAACCTGGCACCATCCATACGGTGAAGCATGGTGGTGGCAGCATCATACTGTAGGAATGTTTTTCAGCGGCAGGGACTGGGAGACGAGTCCGGATGGAGGGAAAGATAACGGAGCAAAGCTTGTAGCGTCATACCCAAGAAGACTCATTTGGTTATTGCTGCCAAAGGTGCTTCAACAAAGTATTGAGTAAAGGGTCGGAATACTTTTTAAAAATACATTTGTTAAAAATTCTAAAAACCTGTTTTTGCTTTGTCATTATGGGATATTGTGTTTCGATCGATGAGGGGGAAAAAATATTGAATCCATTTTAGTAAAAGGCTGCAACATAACAAAATGTGGAAAAGGTCAAGGGGTCCGCAGAGTACGACCCTGCCTTACACAGGAAGCGGCGCAGGTCCTAATCCAGGCACTTGTCATCTCCCGTCTGGATTACTGCAACTCGCTGTTGGCTGGGCTCCCTGCCTGTGCCATTAAACCCCTACAACTCATCCAGAACGCCACAGCCCGTCTGGTGTTCAACCTTCCCAAGTTCTCTCACGTCACCCCGCTCCTCCGCTCTCTCCACTGGCTTCCAGTTGAAGCTCGCATCCGCTACAAGACCATGGTGCTTGCCTACGGAGCTGTGAGGGGAACGGCACCTCAGTACCTCCAGGCTCTGATCAGGCCCTACACCCAAACAAGGGCACTGCGTTCATCCACCTCTGGCCTGCTCACCTCCCTACCACTGAGGAAGTACAGTTCCCGCTCAGCCCAGTCAAAACTGTTCGCTGCTCTGGCCCCCAATGGTGGAACAAACTCCCTCACGACGCCAGGACAGCGGAGTCAATCACCACCTTCCGGAGACACCTGAAACCCCACCTCTTTAAGGAATACCTAGGATAGGATAAAGTAATCCTTCTCACCCCCCCCTCCCCTTAAAAGATTTAGATGCACTATTGTAAAGTGGCTGTTCCACTGGATGTCATAAGGTGAATGCACCAATTTGTAAGTCGCTCTGGATAAGAGCGTCTGCTAAATGACTTAAATGTAAATGGGTCTGAATACTTTCCTAATGCACTGTACCTATCTCCATCACTCCAGTATCCCTGCACATTGTAAATATGGTATTGGAACTGACCCTGTATATTGTATGCTTACTTACTTCCTGATTGTGTTCTTCATATTTTTTCTTATTTCTCATGTGTTTTTTCTAGTGTTACATTGTTATTGATTATTGCATTTTTGCGTTTGCAAGAAAGTCATTTCGTTGTAATTGTGCATGTGACATTAAAAACTTGAAACTTGAAACCTGAGATGAAACTCCACCTCAGTAAGGTACATGCCTGAGGTCACGGGGCAGGTTGCTGTGAGTTGACCTCAGCCTCGGGACATGGATATGAGTCAGACAGAGTGAGACAGAGCACAACTCCAGACTGTCTGCTTAGAACAACACTGGCATCTTGTGGCTTGGTAATGTATTGAATATATTCAATGACATCCTTATAGATGGATTGAGCTGCTGTTTCTACATACACGAAGAGGATTATGTGTGCATACTATTATCATGACAGGTAATGGTGCTGTCAAGAGCCATGGACCTGCGATTAAAGAGATATTGCGGATTCTATTCTGGTTCGCGAAGGGTGATACAGCCATAGAAATAGAATGAATACAACTGCCGTCCCCATTCAAGTCAATGATGGCATAATGGGTGGACTGGCAACTATTGCGAAGTAAAAGCAATGTGTACCCATTAATATGCTGTGACATTACAAAAAAATACATAATATTGCATGAGCAACAACAGTTAACATCATATGAAAGAACATTCTACATTACCATGGAAATGATTGCATCACAATACCAGGCATACGTTGTGAGTGACCATAAGTTTACCAGTCAAATTGCCAGGGTTAGAGGTTCCAAGCCCGTTCTGTTCATTCTATTTCTATGGTCACAGCAGTACCCAAAATATAGAGTGATGATTAAATGCAATGAATGAAATGTTCCTGACTATCAAATGGAATGTAGAACAATAGGGCTTCCACTACTGGCAAACAACATCAGGAAAGGCAAAGTAGAAAGTCAAACTGGGCCAGAGAGGAATTGTTTCCTCTGGGTACACATCTAGGGTCAGCTTCCCCTCCTCCAATCCTAACCTTAACCAGTAGTGTGGAAAATGCAAAGCTGACCCAAGATCCATGTCTAGGGACATCTCCAGCCACATCACAGTGAAACACATAGATCAGCTTTGTCATCATTAGTTCTGTGTCAGTGCTGCTCCCTGGCCACGGCTGATGGGTTTGATTGATTTCTATTTTGATCGTTTATGACTTGATTTATAGAGGACCCCCGTTCATTTACCCTTTACACACAATCTGGTTCTGACTTGTTATTCTGAGACTGGCTACACTGTCTATGACTTGGGTTGTGTCCAGAATGACACCCTATATAAAGCACTTATTTTGGTTTGTAGAGCCTTATTTGCCCTTAGACATACGATAGCCAAGCAGTTATACCCTGCCCTCCTCCTTTTCTCCTCCCTCACTTCCAACGATGATGTTTAGTTGCCCCCAGAGTTCAAGAGGGAAGGACGTGGACTGTGATGAAATTTGGGATTGAGTCAGCACCTACGGCGACGTCTAAGCCCAGACCACTAGTCAGACCACTAGTCAGACCATCACCACTAGTCAGACCACTAGTCAGACCACTAGTCAGACCATCACCACTAGTCAGACCACTAGTCAGACCATCACCATTCAGACCATCACCACTAGTCAGACCACCACCACGAGTCAGACCACTAGTCAGACCATCACCACTAGTGAGACCACCACCATTCAGACCATCACCACTCGTCAGACCACCACCACCAGTCAGACCACCACCATTCAGACCATCACCACTAGTCAGACCACCACCATTCAGACCATCACCACTAGTCAGACCATCACCATTCAGACCATCACCACTAGTCAGACCACCACCACGAGTCAGACCACCACCAGTCAGACCATCACTAGTCAGACCATCACCACTAGTGAGACCACCACCATTCAGACCATCACCACTCGTCAGACCACCACCATTAGTCAGTCAGACCATCACCACCACCACCATTAGTCAGACCACCACCATTCAGACCATCACCACCAGTCAGACCACCACCATTCAGACCATCACCAGTCAGTCACCACCACCATCCAGTCAGACCACCACCACCATCACCAGTCAGACCATCACCACCAGTCAGACCACCACCACCCAGACCACCACCCACCACCAGACCACCTCCAGTCAGACCACCACCACCCAGACCATCACTCCAGTCAGACCATCACCAGTCAGACCACCACCAGTCAGACCACCACCTCCAGTCAGACCACCACCTCCAGTCAGACCACCACCAGTCAGACCACCACCACCCAGACCACCACCAGTCAGACCATCACTAGTCAGACCACCAGCACCCAGACCACCACCAGTTAGACCACCACCAGTCAGACCACCTCCAGTCAGACCACCACCAGTCAGACCACCACCAGTCAGACCACCACCAGTCAGACCACCACCAGTCAGACCACCACCAGTCAGACCACCTCCAGTCAGACCACCACCACCAGTGTCTCCAGCAGCTCAGCCCAATTCAGACAATTGAGACATGGATTGCGTATGTGTGCCATTCAGAGGGTGAATGGGCAAGAAAAAATATTTAAGTGCCTTTAAACAGGGTTTGTGTCAAAAACTGCAACGATGCAGGGTTTTACACACTCAACAGTTTCCCGTGTGTATCAAGAACGGTCCACCACCCAGAGGACATCCAGCCAATTTGACACAACTGTGAGAAGCATTGAAGTCAACATGAGCCAGCATCCCTGTGGAACACTTTTGACACCTTGTAGAATTGAGGCTATTCTGAGGGCAAAAGGGAAGGTGTACATTATTAGGAAAGTGTACATTTGATATTTTCCTCTCCCACCAACAGATATATGACCCCTGTGTAACCCCACTGGAGGTCAACCCTCTGGGCCTGTCAGGTACGCAGTCCGAGAGTGCCATCAACGGTCACGAGATCACCAATGAGGAGAGGCTCTTCTAGAGGGCTCACCTGGGCAGCGAGTCATGCAACGTAGAGTTTACGAGAGGAGGTCAGGGTCATAGGTCATAGGATATACAGTCAGGTCCAACATTATTGGCACCATTGATAAAGATAAACAACAAATGCTGAGCTATATTGTATGCTACAAAAACTTGGGAAATTATATTATTTTATACTAATACAATTGCTCACTGAAAGAGATTTTTGTTAAACAAGTAATTTGCAAAAAGAAAGATATCAAAATGATTGGTACCCATTTTCAATACTCCGCCATCGTCCCTTTACGAGTATAATGGCACTGAGTCTTTTTCTAAAACGTTTTACAAGATTGGATAACCCATTGGGAGGGATCTTAGACCATTCCTTCACACATAATCTTTCCAGATCCTTGATATCCTTCATCTGCGCTTATGGACTGCCATCTTCAATTCAAACCATAGGTGGCTATCCCGGAGACTGATACAGCCATTGCAAAATGTTTGATTTTGTGGTAAATTATAGATGTCGGATCTTAACTTGATCACTCTTTTGTCTCTGAGAATTTGTCTGCTGCATCAGGAATTTCAAATGAGCCTTGTGAGTCGCTTAAAAAGAGCAGTTCCCCTTCTCTCCATGCGGGGACAGTCAAGTCATTGGGATCAGGGCTTGCTGTCCAAATAATTGTATCTCTCACTTTCTCAAACGCCAGGCCTAGGTCCTTTAGGTATTGCTATCTGGGCTCCTTGGGACATCCCTACCCTTACCCTAACCTAACCCTAACCTTAACCCTAACCTAACCCTAACCTTAACCCTAACCTTAACCCTAACCTAACCCTAACCTTAACCCTAACCTAACCCTAACCTAACCCTAACCTTAACCCTAACCTAACCCTAACCTTAACCCTGACCTAACCCTAACCTTAACCCTGACCTAACCCTAACCTTAACCCTGACCTAACCCTAACCTTAACCCTGACCTAACCCTAACCTTAACCCTAACCTAACCCTAACCTTAACCCTAACCTAACCCTAACCTAACCCTAACCTTAACCCTAACCCTAACCTTAACCCTAACCTTAACCCTAACCTTAACCCTAACCTAACCCTAACCTAACCCTAACCTTAACCCTAACCTAACCCTAACCTTAACCCTAACCTAACCCTAACCTTAACCCTAACCTAACCCTAACCTTAACCCTAACCTAACCCTAACCTTAACCCTAACCTTAACCCTAACCTTAACCCTGACCTTAACCATTTCAACTTCACTGGGGTAGGGAAGTCCAAAGTTCCCAGATAGCACAGACCTATGTCATATTACCAAAATGTATCTGAAATGCAGCCATACACATCAACAACCGTTGTTTTATGTAGCTTAGTAACCATATAGATATTGGTCTCAACAAGGCTATGACATTTAAGTGTATGGTAAGGTCAAAATTAAGTTAAATTGTGACCTGGGGAGGTCTAGTGGTTGGGGCCACTGCCTTCAGCATGACCTCGCACATATAGGCCTACATTGTCGCCACGGTTTCGATTCCGGCCCACGCCCTTCTGGCACAAATAACTCAATCCTCCCGATTGACTTGATATATTTATAGGAATATTTTAGTCCAGGAATATTTTAATATTGATAAATGACCAGCCAGACAGTTTTGGATAACACAGGAAACAAATAAAATAATATCAATAATCTACACCAACTTTAGTTTCCACTCATACAAAGTGTCAGGTAAATTGCCAGAGTATATTTGTCATGGTAAACGATGAAATACTTAATTTCTATTGTACGGAATGCTTGTCAAATTTCATGTTCATTAAATTTTTCATATGTACAAAAAGTTTATTTCTCAAAATGTTGTGCACAAATTTGTTTACATCCCTGTTAAGGAGCATTTCTCCTTTGCCAAGATAATCTATCCAACTGACAGGTGTGGCATATCAAGAAGCTGATTAAACTGAATGATCATTACACAGGTGCACCTTGTGCTGGGGACAATAAAAGGCCACTAAAATGTGCAATTTTGTCACACAACGCGATGCAACAGTTGTCTTAAGTTTTCACGAAGCGTGCAATTGGTATGCTGACTTCAGGAATGTCCACCAGAGCTGTTGCCAGAGAATTTAATGTTATTTCCTCTACCATAAGCTGCCTCCAACATCATTTTAGAGAATTTGGCAGTAAGACCAACCAGCCTTACAACCGCAGACCACGTGTAACCACGCCAGCCCAGGACCTCCACATCCGGCTTCTTCATCTGTGGGATGGTCTGAGACGAGCCACCCTGACTGCAGGTGAAACTGTGGATTTGCACAACCAAACTATTTCTGCACAAACTGTCAGAAACTGTCTCAGGGAAGCTCAGCTGCATGCTCGTCATCCTCACCAGGGTCTTGACCTGACTGCAGTTTGGAGTCGTAACCGACTTTAGTGGGTACAGTGACAAGCTCCTGAGGCCCATTGTCATGCCATTCATCCGCCATCATCACCTCGTGTTTCCGCATGAGAATGCACAGCCCCATGAAACAAGGATCTGTACATTGTTCCTGAAGCTGAAAATGTCCCAGTTCTTCCATGGCCTGCATACTCACCAGAAATGTCGCCCATTGTGCATGTTTGGGATGCTCTGGATCAACATGTACGACAGTGTGTTCAAGATCCCGCCAATATCCAGTAACTTCGCACAGCCATTAAAGAAGAGTGGGACAACATTCCACAGGCCACAATCAACAGCCTGATCAACTCTATGTGAAGGAGCTGTGTCCCACTGCATGAGGCAAATGGTGATCACACCAGATACGGACTGTTTTCTTTATCCACACCCCTACCTTTTTTAAAGGTATCTGTGACCAACAGATGCATATCTGTATTCCCAGTCATGTGAAATCCATAGATTAGAGCCTCATGAATTTGTTTCAATTGACTGATTTCCTTATATGAACTGTAACTCCAATAAAATCTTAGAAATTGTTGCATGACACGTTTATATTTTTGTTCAGTATAGATAAATCACCATTAGTCTGTTCAAAAAGGACTAAATTGATGCGATTACAATACCAACCAGAGGGCGAACGTGTCTTGAAGCAGGACTAAGGTAACACCTGACATCTTCTTTTTGGGTGCTGTAATGAGGTGACCAATAATGGTGGCAATTGGGATCAGCTGTGCGGGTGAATTTAGTGTATATTGATGGTTTAAAGAGACATCAACAAGCAATAATCTAGTGCCATCGATGGTTGCGATAGGCCCCTTGTTATTTGATTAAATTCCAATAGGCTACATTCTGTAGGCTACCCGTTAGCCTATCCATTGTCACACAATGAAAGGTGTGAAAAACGATACTAGGTCACGGTGTTTCCCTGTTTGAGTTGATGAGCTGATTTGGGCCCTCAATTGATTGACAGATATAGGCCTACTGCAGAACAATAAACTTTCCTCCAGTGTGGATGCTCATCCACGTTGTATAGTTAGGCTATGTATAAACATCTTGGCCATGTTCTAATATAATCTCCACCCGGCACAGCCAGAAGAGGACTGGCCACCCCTCAGTGCCTGGTTCCTCTCTAGGTTTCTTCCTAGGTTTTGGCCTTTATAGGGTGTTTTTCCAAGCCAACGTGCTTCAACACCTGCATTGCTTGCTGTTTGGGGTTTTAGGCTGGGTTTCTGTACAGCACTTTGAGATATCAGCCGATGTAAGAAGGGCTATATAAATAAATTTGATTTGATTTGAACCTGGTTTTTGGCTAAAATGACCTGGTACTTGGTTAAATTAATTATACCATTGACCTTGAAAAGGCGAAGGCCCCAGGACCAGTAGAAGCAAAATAGCCCAATAACATCAAAGATCCACCAAAATATTTTACAATAGGTATGAGGTTATTTTCTGCATACCCATCCTTTCGAAGCCAAACCTACCACTGGTGTGCGTGGCCAAATAACTCTATTTTCATGTAATCTGATCACAGCACAGGTTCCAATCCAAGTGCCAATGCTGTTTAGCAAACTTCAGACTACATTTTTCCGGCAACCCTTCCAAATAGCCTATTGGCATGGAGGTGGCGTCAAATTGTAGATTTGCGCAGCACATGCGCAGCACGTGTGGTGGAATAGATCAGAATGTCATCGGTGTAAACCACCACACCCTGTCCGTGCAGGTCCCTGAGAATCTCGTCTACAAAGGATTGGAAAACAGCTGGAGCATTTTTCAACCCATACGGCATGACGAGGTACTCATAATGGCCAGATGTGGTACTAAAAGCGATCTTCCACTCATCTCCCTCCCGGATTCGCACCAAGTTATATGCCTCCTGAGATCAAGCTTTGTGAAGTAGAGTTCTCCGTGAAATGACTCCATCGCTGTGGCGATGAGAGGTAGCGGTTAACTGAACCCCACTGTGATGGAATTTAGACCTCTATAGTCAATGCATGGACGCAGACCTCCCTCTTTCTTCTTCACAAAAAATAAACTTGAGGAGGCGGGTGACGTGGAGGGCCGAATGTACCCCTGTCCCAGAGATTCGGTGACATATGTCTCCATCACCACCTCCTGTGACAGGGGATACACGTGACTCCTGGGAAGTGTGGCGTTCACCTGGAGGTTTATCGCACAATCCCCTCTCGATGAGGTGGTAATTGGGTCGCCCTCCTTTCACAGAAAGCGATAACCAAATCGGCATATTCGGGGGAAATGCACACGGTGGAGACTTGGTCCGGACTCTCCACCATCATCGCACCGATGGAAACTCCCACACACCTACCTGAGCACTCCTCTGACCACCCCTTAAGAGCCCCCTGTTTCCACGAAATGTTGGGATTGTGATAAGCCAACCAGGAAATCCCCAGCACCACTGGAAACACAGGAGAATCAATGAGGAAGAGACTAATCCTCTCCTCATGACACCCCTGTGTCACCATGTCCAGCGGAACTGTGGCCTCCCTGACCAGCCCTGACCCTAATGGTCGACTATCTAGGGCGTGCACAGGGAAGGGTTGGTCCATCTGAACCAAGGGAATCCCTAACTTAAGCGCGAACCCGCAGTCCATAAAACTCCCCGCTGCGCCTGAATCTACTAGTGCCTTATGCTGGTAATTAGGGGAAAACTCAGGAAAGGAAATCAACACATACTTATGACCAACAGGGAGCTCTGGGTGAGCCTGGTGTTGACTCACTTGAGGTGTCTGAGCAGTGCCTGCCCTCTCGACTCCCAGACCAGCTCCTCCAGCACCGGTCAGCAGTGTGCCCTCTCCGACCACAACTGGTGCAGGTGGAGGCTCCTCCTCCAGTCGCCCTAGCTGCAGCACAACCTAACTCCATGGGTGTCGGAGCGGGAGTGCTGGGAGGTGGAACGAACAGAACCCGGTCTGGACGCCTGCGAGCAGCCAGCAAGTTGTCCAGCCTGATGGACATGTTGATCAGTTGATCTCGACAAGTTATCTCCCTGCGGACGTCCTCTCGCAGGCTACACCTATAGTGGTCCATCAGGGCCCTGTCATTCCACCCCGCGCCGGCGGTCAGGGTCTGGGACTCCAGCACAAAATACTGTGCGCTCCTCGTCTCCTGCCTCAGATGAAACAGCCGTAATGGTAATGGTAATGGCCCCTCGCTGAGTCTGGACCCTCCCAGACCGCGTTGGCCCACTCCAGGGCCTTGCCCGAAAGGCAGGAGACGAGGACGTTGACACTCTCCTCTCCCGAGGGAGTCGGGTGAACGGTCGCCAGGTAAAGCTCCAGCTGGAGCAGGATCCCCTTGCACCCGGCAGCCGTCCCATCGTACTCCCTTGGGAGCACGAGCCGAATCCTGCTAGGGCCGGACGCCACCGGAGAAGGTGGTGGTGCAGGCTGGAGAGTGGCTGAAGACGGGGTAGGGAGGCCGCTCCTCTCCCATCTCTCCATTCTCTCCATCACTAGATCCATGGCCGTCCTCAGACGGTGTAGCACGGCTGTATTCCTCCATGGATGCAGTCCAGAAAAAACACCTGTTCAACTGAACGAACCAAACGCAACCCAAAGAAATGACAGCTACACAAACAATCCCACACAGAACCTGGAGGGTAGGGCAATATTAAATACCCCACCAATTAACCTAAACTAGACACAGGTGGAGAACAAGACAGACAAAACCAAACAAAAAAGAAAGGGGATCGGTGGCAGCTAGTAGACCAGCGACGATGACCGGCAAGTGCTGCCCGAACAGGAAGAGGAGCAACCATCGGTGGAAGACGTGACACTGAATTCTGAAAGTCAACAACCATTTCTCTCTTTTCAATTCTGAGACCTTTTCCCATGCTGATGGATGACAAAGGGATTTGACATGCGTGTTTGAACCTTTCTAGGGCAAGCGTTCCGCTAGCGGAACCCCTCGACAACATTCCGCTGAAAAGGCAGCACGCGAAATGCAAAAATATTTTTTAGAAATATGTAACTTTCACACATTAACAAGTCCAATAAAGCAAATGAAAGATAAACTTCTTGTTAATCTTCCCATCGTGTCCAATTTCAGAAATGCTTTACAGCGAAAGCACAACATATGATTATGTTAGGTCACTGCCAAGTCAAAAGAACACAGGCATTTTTCCAGCCAAAGACAGGAGTCACAAAAAAGGGCAGCATGGGGGTCCAGGGTCTTGATTGTGCCTTGGGGACAGAGATGGGCAGAGATGGATCCTGCCTGGAGTTCCCCGGCACATGTCCAGATCAGGAGCCATGAAAGGTACCAGCGGCAGAGCTGTGTTGGGTGGTTGCATCAGCTAGTCCCCAAGGCTGAGTTGCAGGTGTCTTCACATGTGCCTGTGCCTGGGTGTGTGTGTGTACATTTCAATCAAGACCCTGGACCCCCATGCTGCCCTCAGTGCCAATGTACAGAGTGCAGATCAAACATCTGCAGACTGATGTGAATGAATGGCCAGGTTCAACCTCCAACCTTCTGAATGTCGATAGACGTAATCCACCCTTCCAATGAAATAGAACCCATCCCCCTCACTCACTGACTAATGTGTTGAGTTTTCTCTCTAGAAGCTAAAACATATTTCTAGTTCCTCAGATACACTAATGAGATGAGCAGTAGGGATTACAGTTCTGCAGGAGCTACAACACATACACCAGGTGGCAGCAGAGATCCATCCATCACTAATTACCAAAGCTACAAAGTCATAAACCCAGCCTATTTCTACCATTTCTCTTCTTACCATTTTAAACCTAACCCTAACCTTAACCATATTATGCCTAATCCTAACATTAAATTAAGACCAAAAAGCTTATTTTATTTGACTTTGTGGCTGAGCTATCTAGTTTAAACCCTCACTCCTTCCTCTCTGTTGTCATTTGGAGGTAATGTCCACTCATTCATGTGATAAAAGGTCTGAGGATTAGTCATGAAGGGGGGTGAAACAGAGGAAAGATGAGGAGAGGGAGATGGGCGTGGAGGCTGCTTATATTACATGTTGCTAGGAGTCTGTCTGTCTGTCTGTAGCTGCCTTATATTCGAACTGCTGCTATAGCCTGCCTGTTTGTCTCCCTATGTGAGAATGCTGTTAATTGACTACAGCTCAGCGTTCAACACCATAGCGCCCACAAAGCTCATCACTAAGCTAAGGACTCTGAGACTAAACACCTCCCTCTGCAACTGGATCCTGGACTTCTTGACTGGCCGCCCCCAGGCGGTAAGAGTAGGCAACAACACGTCTGCCACTATGATTCTTAACACTGGGGCCCCACAGGGGTGTGTACTTAGTCCCCTCCTGTATTCCCTGTTCACCTATGACTGCGTGGCCAAACATGATTCCAACACCTTCATTAAGTTTGCTGACAACACAACAGTGGTAGGCCTGATCACCGACAACAATTAACTACCCACAAAAACCCAGTGGGAAAAAGCTACCTAAGTATGTTTCTCAATCAGAGACAACGATAGACGGCTGCCTCTGATTGAGAACCACACCGGTCAAACAACAAAGAAATCCAAAAACATAGAAAAAGGAACATATAATGCCCACCCTAGTCACACCTGGTCTAACCAAAATAGAAAATAAAAGCCTCTCTATGGCCAGGGCGTGACAAGACTGCTGGACAATTAATAAAATCGCCACCAGACAGTTTACATTGACCCCCCCCCCCCCACCTCCCTTTTGTATACTGCTGCTACTCGCTGTTTATTACCTCAGCTAACCTGTGCAAGTTGCACCCACAGTGCTGGCGCGCGCCAACAAGCGTCTGCATTGCTATTCCTCCTCAACTAACCTGTACCCCTGCACACTGACTCGGTACCGGAGCCCCCTGTATATAGCCTCATTATTGATATTCTTATTGTGTTACTTTTTATTATTACTTTTTTATTTGAATCTACTTGGTAAAAAAAATCTGGTAAAACTCTTCTTGAAAGGCACTTTTGGTTAAGGACTTGTAAGTAAGCATTTCACGGTAAAGTCTACAATTGTTGTATTCGGCGCAGGTGACAAATAAAGTTTGATTTGATCTTCTCTTGTGTTTAACAGGACTTACTGTCTACTTCCTTTTATGGTGCAGAGTTTACGCCACATATCCTGTTCTTTCTCTCCTTTTCTGCTTTACTTAAAAACATCTGCACTATTTTTCATCCGTTTTTACTGCTGTCATCTACAGGGAGATGTAGGCCGTCATTGTGTCATTGTAAATAAGAATTTGTTCTGAACGGACTTACCTAGATAAATTAAGGTTAAAAAAAAAGAAGGAAAAAAAAGAGTGTGTGTGTGTCCATGCGAGTGTGTTCATGTTAACTGATCAGCATGTTTGTCTGTTTGGGGATAGTTGAGTCATGTTACTCTGTAAACTGCTTCAGCTCCAACCCACGTACTGTAGGGTATGTCTCATGTTGTGTTGTTGTGTTGTCACCAGATCACCATGCTTGTTGTCACCAAAGTGGAATGCTTCTGGCAGGGATCAGTCTTTACAAGGCATAGCTGATACAGTATGGGTCATGGTGTTTACAGTGTGTTTCTGTGTGTGAATACAGTGGGCCTTTGGGCTATGGCTGTGTGTTTGTTGTGTACACTGTTACCACATCCTCACACAGAAAGCAGGAAGATATCTTAACTTCTAATGTGGCCAATCTTGTTCAGAAAACCTTGTGGGGACACACAATTCAGTCCCATTCAAAATCCTATTTTCCCTAACCCCTAACCCTAACCTTTAACATAATTACAAACCTAACCACTAATTCTAACCTTAACCCTAAACCCCCTAGAAATAGTATTTGACCTCTTGGGGAATAAAAATGGCCCCAGTTGGTGAAATTTTTGTTTGTCTACTATTTTTGTGGATACTTCAGGTCCCCACAATAATAGTTCAACAAGTCCACGCACACACACATATACACACACACACATATACACACACACACATATACACACACACACATATACGCACACACACATATACACACACACACAAACAGAAAATACAAGAGAAAAAGAGGACAGAGAGAGAAACAGAGAACGAGAGAGAAAGAGGGGGAGTCTATATTGTGAGGCATACGTAGGTTCCCAGTTGGTCTGTTCCTCTCACCAGATGAGTGAATTTGCATGGCTGAGTCAGCATGCCACTTGCACCACACAGAGAAACTGCTCAGGAAATTCCCCTCTTCCATTGGCTGGGTGTGACTCAGTGTTGCGCGGTCGGGAGGTGTGTAGTGCTCTACCTGCAGTCCATTGAGTGTACATTATGATTCTATGTGTGTGTCTCTTGGGAAGCCTGTCCCAGAGATTGGTAGTGCAGTGTGAATGGGAGGCAGGAATCTCATGGGCACTCTTTCACAGCAAATTCATCAAGGACAGCAAATCATTGTGCTGTAGACATTGATTCAGAAGGCCTGCTTTGACCATCCTAAGTCCTTCCTTGTTCTCTACCATTGCCATTGATCCTCACTTTGTCCTGTTACCATAGATACAATAGCCTAGGCAACATTTTGATAAACAATGAAATGTTTTGCATTTCAGTGATACGTCTGCAGCCATTGCTACTCAGTCAACCATTTCTTATGATCACATCATCACTTAAATCTCTACAGATAAGCAACTATTGTCAATAGACTCCTCAGCCTCATTTACCTTGTTAACCTGTCCTTGTGAAATCCACCTCATTGTAGTTCAGTGGTTACCATGTCTGTAAAGAGATCATTGATATTAACTATTTGGTATAAGATGCAGTATGTTATCTGAACGAGTATCAAAATGACTGTTGGAAGAGCGGGGTCATGCTGACAGTGTGATGCCACAGACGGTTGTTTGTGACGCTTAAGTGACGTTCATGAGAAAGATGGTTGTGACTGCTGCATGTATACACACAAACACACACACACTGCTACGTTCCAATCTAATAAAAATGACACGGTGACCTTGGAGAAAAACAGTCAATGGTATTTTTAGACCGTTATTCTTGTCACGGGCATCTTCTTTTCATTTCCTCATGTTCTTCTACCTTTCTTTCTTGCTCCAGTCGAGCCCCACCAGGCCTGCCTGCCTGGGACCTGCCTGGGGCCTGCCTGCCTGCCTGGGGCCTGCCTGCCTGGGGCCTGCCTGCCTGCCTGGGGCCTGCCTGCCTGCCTGCCTGGGGCCTGCCTGGGGCCTGCATGCCTGCCTGGGGCCTGCCTGCCTGGGGCCTGCCTGCCTGGGGCCTGCCTGCCTGCCTGGGGCCTGCCTGCCTGCCTGGGGCCTGCCTGCCTGCCTGCCTGGGGCCTGCCTGGGGCCTGCCTGCCTGCCTGGGGCCTGCCTGGGGCCTGCCTGCCTGGGGCCTGCCTGCCTGGGGCCTGCCTGCCTGCCTGGGGCCTGCCTGCCTGCCTGGGGCCTGCCTGCCTGGAGCCTGCCTGCCTGGGGCCTGCTTGCCTGGGGCCTGCCTGCGCTCACACTTTGATGTGTGCGTGTGTGTAAAACAAGGCTCTCTGGAAGACAATGAGGCCCTCTCACCAGGGAAGGACTGACTGCTAGTACATCACTCTGTCTCTACTCTGACTGAAACACTTCTTCATGCCAACTCGATAAAAGGGTTTTTGATCCCTACTCAAATCCTCAAAAGAGAGAGTGCTTGGAGATGTCACGTAAGGATCTTCCAGTTTAGTTCCTAAATTGACTGACATGGATTGGAATTGACCCCTGGAAGTATTTGTTGGTTAAGGCTACCACCTTGCACACTCATGTCCTAAAATATATATTTTTGTCTTATTTACATCAGTGCTGTTGGCTGATGAGCAATGAAAAAAGGTCAAACAAGAATATATACAGGATAAAACAAGATATACAAAAAGGAATTATTTGTCTTATTTAGGTAAACTATTGGCCAATACATCACTAATGTCTGGTGACCACACCTATCATGTCTGGAGACCCCGCCTATCAGCATATCACTAATCAGACAGAGGCTAGTGTCACACAGTCAGCATGGCTGCCTCAACCCTGGAAAACACTGACTCAACAGTGAGTCAGTTACATATGTCTAATGAGTTATGTCAACCTGGAAGCTGTTTCATTTGGTATGGTTGAGTGGTGGGAAGGTGGTAGAATGAAAATGAAAGCGACAGTCAGCCACACGAAGTAGATCGCTGTAGCGTTTGTATCAACTTCGTTCAATTCAGTAAGTGAACTGAATTTCCAATTCCATATGTCCTCATTGAAAAGCAAACAGAGGTAGAAAGACAGATGAACAGGGACAGACAGACAGACAGACAGACAGACAGACAGACAGACAGACAGACAGACAGACAGACACAGACAGACACACAGACAGGCAGACAGACACAGACAGGCAGGCAGGCAGTCGGACAGACACAAACAGACAGACAGGCAGGGAGGCAGACAGGCAGACAGACACTGATACAAAGTCAGACAGAAAGAAAAGAGAATATAGGAAGGGGTGGCCTTTATCAGAGAGAGAGAGTCCTCAAGGACACAGTATGCCGTCCATGGGAGTCAGGCTAAGGTATTGGAGGGGGAGAAACAGGTGAGGGGGGTGAGAAAGGGGGGGGTCTGACGCATTTAAGAGCCGTTGCAGGGTACTGGTGACATCCAGACAGCCATACAGAAATCACAGAGACTGGAGAGATGGCTTCGGTCCAAATACTGGTGGTGTTTGGTGAACCGTGGTGATTCCTGGCTGAACAAGAAAAGAGAGAGAGGGGGGTTAGAGGATAGAGTAGGAGAGAGAAAATAGGAGAGATAGAGAGAGAGAGGGGGGGGGTTAGAGGATAGAGTAGGAGAGAGAAAATAGGAGAGATAGAGAGAGAGAGCGAGAGTGAAAAAGCAAGAGTGTTAGGCGAGGACTAACATTGGACTTCTCTCAGTTTGGTAATACTTCAATGCTTCACAAGGAGTAGAGCGGGTAACGGCGTTTCAGATGCACTAGCCATATTATGGGGAAGGTTGTGTGGTTTCAAGCTATTCAGAAGACAATCGTTAGAGTCGACACATGGGTGACAGAAGCACCAACATGTTGCTGTATTAATAGTTACGTTTCCCTGATAAAAAGCCATTGTGAATTTAAAGGCCCTGGCTGTAGATCCACGTTGACCTGAAGCCTCATTCTGAATGAGAGAACATCTAGGTTGAGTAAACTGTGTATGAGAATGAGCCTGTTATCAGTGCAGCCTGTCTGTGAGATCGCCCCAGCCAACCAGCCAGTATGCCAGTCAGTCACCTTTAGCAGGGCCTTATCTAATCAGTGAGCCAAATACAGAAGTGTGTGTGGTGACTCATCATGAGGAGAGAGCGACAGGGAGCGTCAACAGTCAACAGCTAGCAGCGTAGTTCACTTCACAGGAGAAACAAACATGGGAGGGAGTAGGTAGGGAGTGGCAAGGGAGGTGAGACAAGGGGGAGAGTCAATAACCAATAGTGTTGTTTGTTACAGAGGGAGAAACAGACAGACAGACGTGAGCGAAAGGAGGGAG
Organism: Oncorhynchus keta; assembly: GCF_023373465.1. Taxonomy (NCBI): domain Eukaryota; kingdom Metazoa; phylum Chordata; class Actinopteri; order Salmoniformes; family Salmonidae; genus Oncorhynchus; species Oncorhynchus keta. The sequence continues at coordinate 17,814,251 of NC_068440.1, read as the reverse complement.
TGTCATTTCTGAGACAGGGAGTGTCAAACAGCCAACAAGGTAATTTCAGAGAAAAGCCTAACATGAGCACATACAGATATCATCGCTGCAGTGAGTCCTCCTTCCTAGAATGACTACACTAGCCTGAGGGTAGTTTAAAGAGAGTTAGACTGTGGTGTATCACAGTAAAACTGTCAACATCTGTTCTAGTGACAATAGGAATGGTTACCCAGGAGGAGCTTATGAGGGGTGTGTTGGACAGACAGACAGACAGACAGACAGACAGACAGACAGACAGACAGACAGACAGACAGACAGACAGACAGACAGACAGGTATTCAACACCTGACTTGAATTACTGATATAAGGGCTTTCAAACTAGTTAAGTCAAGGCATTGTACATTAAAACATAATAAATGAAGATCAGGGACAGAAAACAGGTAAAGAGACTCTGATTTCAACCCAGTCCTTAGTACAGCTACAGTACGACAGCCCGCGGTTTGGAATAGCCTTCACTAGGAGTGGACTAGGCCCCCAGAGAGGTAGTTATACAATATGATTATAGGTCAAGGTGAACCTCAGTTATGACCAGATTAGCATATCGTCTGCCCCTGTCCTGCCTGTGGATTATCACCTTGGCTAGTCCTGTAGACATAGTCTCATCAGGCAACTCTGTATGAGCCTCAACTTGTACTGTTGCTTTGTATTGGTGCTAGACATAAACTACAACTACCTGTCAAACCTGTTTATTATAACGCTGTCATCTAATGATAGTTTACTATCCATCCATATCCATTGAGACAGTTCTACAGTAGCGGTGCATGGGTACAATTACTGAAGCCAAGCCAAGTCAGTTAAAACTGTTGTGATAATTGCAATGCTTGCTCTATAACCGTTCGTTCAAACGCCACCGTAATATTCAAGGCCATGACAATCACACCGTGGCGGAATAAATTAAACTACTCATACGTTTGTTTCATCCAAAATTGGAGAGCAAAATCTGTTGGGTGAAGTCCAGTTATTATGAGATAATGCCTGAGAAGCTGGTGTTTGCTACTACAGGCCCGTCCGATGCCACCGCTACTTCGGCAGCAGCAACTGACCCATCAGACGACGACGCGACTTCGGCAGCTGCATCAGGTCCTGGTTGACTGCACTGCGTTACTGTGATCAGACCCGTAGGGGGGTCTGTCTACCAAAATCCTTTATACTAATGTGTTTAGATGCTTTTTATAGTGGAAATCAAGTTTATAAATTGCCTGGCTGGGCTGATGAGACAGTGGATTGATGGAACAGAGTAAATAGGCATTTTAACGTCATAGATTTAGCCGGTAGTAACCTGTGGAATAGACACCGTCTTGAATATTGTTTTAACCAATCAGCATTCAGGATTAGACCCACCCATTGTATAATTAAGTGATCATGCCCGAAAAGCAAGTGTTTGGAGGATATATTGGCATGGGTGTTATTAGGCCAAGCAAGTTAGTTACTAAGCAACTACTGATTTAGAACCACGGCCGTTACTGTAAGTCAGAATAAAGACAACCGGAGCACTGCCCCCGCTATTCCAGCACCATTTCAACTTAAACATCATCAAATCAACAAGGCTGTATATGCTTAGTTTAATACACTGAAAACAAACTTAAAGATACCAAAAACGATTTAGTGAAATCAATGTTGCTAAATATCATGTGGCTGTCCATGGTACTGATTCTGTCTGTGTGTGCACAATTTTTTTTTTTAAGTTGACTCCCCCTACTTGTAGACTAGTTGAACACCAATGCCATCCTCCTCTCTTTCATGTTGGCAAAACGGTCTATGTCTCTGTCATACAGTACCCTTATAGTTTTTATTGTCATAGGCTACCTAGCTAAAATGCCTCCTAGCCTAACTTCCTGAGTGTACTAGGCTACATCTAGGCTACATATTGAACTTCAATCGTCTCAGGCCACTGGCAAAACATATTAATTTATGACTAGATCAGAATTACCATCATTATTATTAGTCTGTACAGAGAATGAACTCAAAAACAAAAGTCCAAATCCCCATCTCCATCATTGGCTAAGGAAATCGTCAATTTTGCAAGCTAGCTACTGCAGGACATCAACACACGCAGACCAGAAACAGACACATTTTTCTGACAATCATGATATTTTGCTTGGGATATGATTTGATTGGTGTGAAGCTAAATCCAAACTGGCCTCCATTGGGGGCATTTTGCTGCGCCAGGTCAACCAGCAGTTGAGCCCAGCTCAATGCTGATTGGCTAATTATTATTTTTTATCAAGGGAGGCCAAATGCTACATGTCATACTCTTTTGTTCCAAACAGCATCAGATACACGCGCTACAACATACCAAGAAAGGGGGTCGTTGTTTACCTCGCTCGGATGATTTCTCCAGTGAGATTCTGCCACTTGAGAATTGACGTAAAATAATGAAAACACATATTTAGGGAAGCCCGGCTTCCCTTGGCATCCATGAATACACGCCACTGCAGCTGTAGAGCCCATACATGAACACTACTGAGATGTCTCACTGTACCGGAGCAGAAGTATTGTCAGACTCATTGTATAGTTGTCAGAAGTAGTTGAGGTTTCAATACAAAGTCACACATGAGGTATTCAAAGGATGCATGGGGTATTCAAAGGATGCATGAGGTATTCAAAGGATGCATGAGGTATTCAAAGGATGCATGAGGTATTCAAAGGATGCATGAGGTATTCAAAGGATGTATGGGGTATTCAAAGGATGCATGAGGTATTCAAAGGATGCATGAGGTATTCAAAGGATGCATGAGGTATTCAAAGGATGCATGGGGTATTCAAAGGATGCATGAGGTATTCAAAGGATGCATGAGGTATTCAAAGGATGCATGAGGTATTCAAAGGATGCATGGGGTATTCAAAGGATGCATGGGGTATTCAAAGGATGCATGAGGTATTCAAAGGATGCATGGGGTATTCAAAGGATGCATGAGGTATTCAAAGGATGCATGAGGTATTCAAAGGATGCATGGGGTATTCAAAGGATGCATGGGGTATTCAAAGGATGCATGGGGTATTCAAAGGATGTATGGGGTATTCAAAGGATGCATGAGGTATTCAAAGGATGCATGGGGTATTCAAAGGATGCATGGGGTATTCAAAGGATGCATGAGGTATTCAAAGGATGCATGGGGTATTCAAAGGATGCATGAGGTATTCAAAGGATGCATGAGGTATTCAAAGGATGCATGAGGTATTCAAAGGATGCATGGGGTATTCAAAGGATGCATGGGGTATTCAAAGGATGCATGAGGTATTCAAAGGATGCATGGGGTATTCAAAGGATGCATGGGGTATTCAAAGGATATCATAGAGCGATGCAGATACAGAAACATGTTAGAAAACTCTCCATACTCTGGCCAGTTCTTTAAATAAATATTTTATTGTTGTTGAAAATAAATACATTTTCTTAAAATAGAATCAATAACATTAAAAAAAACTTTGGGAGTTGGGAGGTGGGGGGTTAACCCCAAATGAAGTGGTGTAATTTGGAACAAGGATTTTACAATACAATCTCACAAATGTATCCACCATTTTAAGACTTCACTTCCCACAATGCATTCCGTTCTGCTGTACATTCTCAGCGGATGTGTGGAAAAGTGGTGACATTACATCTCTTTTCACAATGTTCACATGCAATCTACTAGGTCTTAAAGCTTCAGGCCTGTCCTGTACCCAAACCCTTGATATAATGAAACTGTTTGTTAGCCTGGGTAATCCAGACTGAATGCTGCACTTAATGGTTAGCCCAGCATTAAATCTGGTTTTACCATGCAACCTATTTATATCAACACTCCCAATTGTCAAAATGGATGATAAACCCTCATCTCTTGTCATTCAACACATCAACATCAGCCATCAGCCATTCAACAATTACATCTGACAATGTTTTTTGAAAAGTACCTTAATTATGTCAACTTTACCTACATTCTACAGTACAAAGACACCATACATTAGAAGTCTGAAATATTATTGATATAGCTGTAATCAAATGACTTTGAGAGGCTACACCCTCTCTAAGGCTTAAAAGACAAAGACAAATATTATTTTCAGATTGTAATAGATCATTTTTTCATAAGGGGTTGTGAAACTGCCCTAAATAGCCTGGTCCCAGATCTAAGTCCAAGTTATACATAAATAGACTGGTAACAGATAACCCGACCACAAGAAATGACCCGATATGGTTGGGGTTTCGGCCTTTGCAATGATGAGTGTACTTTCTGTTGTCCATTGTATGTTTGGGCTCAGAGCTCTGCAAAATGGCAGGTCTCCGGGGGTGAGACAGGGTTAAGAGTAGCCTGGAATCCAAACTGAATATTTGCACTTTGTGCTAATAGTGAAGTGAAGTACAGTGAAGTGAAGCTATAGTGAAATAGAGCGATATTCCCTTTAGATTCCAGGCTAGAAAAAGAGCTGAGACACCAGTGAGTGTAGCTCTGGTATTGGAACAGATTACCACAATGCATTACAGAGGGAAGCTTTCCCCTTCCCCCAATCCTCTCTTCAACCTCACTGCTCCTCCAACCTCTCTGTTCTGACATCTCCACAAATAGCTCAACAGAACAGGACAGGAAGTTCTCGTACTAGTCACTGGAGCAAAGCAGTAACCTTGCCAAAACCTCATTATGCACAGTGGGCATTGGGGGAAAACACTGCACCACCACAGAAATAGAACGTTTTCTAATTACCAAGGGTACTTCCAAAACGGCACCCTGTTCCCTAATATAGTGCACACTACCTTTGAGTGCCAAGTTTTCTAATTACCAAGTTATTGGGGCTGTGATGCTGGATGACCTCAATTAAGACAAGCGTGTGTGAACGAGTGATTTAAATCTAATCAGGAAAGAACCAGTTGAGTAAGCTAATCTATGGAAACAGCAACCAACCTGTGTGTGAGGGCGTGCATGTGTGCGGGCGTGTATGTGTGCATGTCTGTGTGTGTGTTGCTCTGCACTGTTGGGTTTGGACCTTTGGTAATGAAATCAATTCCACAGGTAAAGAGAGGCAGCTTTAAACAATGATTAAACCAACCAAGTACTGCTGGAGTAGTGCCTAGCACTATGCTGTGTCCACAGAATGGACTAATGAACGCTGTCCACAGTTCAAGGCAGTTGAAGCAGCCTCCACTGTCCTAGCCTACATACCCAGTCAGCACATTGGCCAAGGTTAGGTTAGAGGACCAAACCCAGTCACTACTCTCAAGAATTACCTGGCAGGCTTACACACTCAAGATGTTCACAAAAGGGCAAATCCTAACTCCTACTAAAGTCAAATGTTCACTTGGTCACCCATTGATATCCATGCACGACTAAGTACAAATTTGGTGGAAGTTAGGATTCACCCCAGATAGAGCACTAGGTTACTGTACTTCTCACAATACAACACGTTGTGTTTACGTCTTTTAACTGCCAGTGCTGTTCAAAGTCTAAAGTGAGTTCTATGACTCAGAATGACCTGCGACTGAGAGAGCTTCTGGTTTCCCCCTGCCTTACCTTCTGTGCCACACTCACAGATACCGGATGTAGAGTAAATAGCCCGCTGTTATGTTATGTGTGTTCTTCCATAAATACTACTCAGTGTATTCCCTTGCCGCAAGGTCCACCAGTAGAAGTACAGTGTAAAGTAGTCATTGAGACTCTACTGAACGAGAGCATCTAACTGTTTGAAGGTAGACGCTGGCCCTCAGTGTTCAGATGAATATTTTAAGACATGCAGGGTGTGTTCTCTGTTCTCTTGCTATAGAGATGCTACTCTGTATGTGCAGCACTACTTCGCCAGTGATTTGATCAGATTTAATTCAGCAGTAGGAAATAGAGAAACTGCGGACATTTAAGATTCAAGGAAATATACGTTTTAATGATAATTATAATGTTGTTCTGATTATGTGATCAGATTATGTCAGGGAGAGGAACCAGATTGCCAGGGTAACACAGTTAATTCCTAACCAATCAGAGACTAATAAACCCCCACCACCCAAGAAAATCTAACCCCATTGGCCCATTCTCTCTCAGGCTCTTACTAAAGGAAATGGTAAGGTAATGAGGAAGGAATCCTCCAAGCCTGTTTTGAAGAACCAGCCTTCAACATACACACAATAAAGTTTTGAACAACTCTTTCCCCCCCAATAACCCAATTCATAATCAGACGACCAACTCAATTTGTCAAATGTCCGCTAGCTACTTGGTTGGGTAAATTCATAAATAAATACATTTCTAAAAGCCATAGATCAAATCTAGTAGTCTCAGGTGAAGCTAGTCTTTGTATTGTCTCAGCTTGTCTGTCTCGTCTTCCTGTCCTGCTGAATGAGTCTACATTCATCCCTCAGGCCTCAGCACACATGTTGACACTAGGGCATGGGTGGCAGCCCAGAGGCAGGACGGAAGGCAGTACAGAATCGACAGAGGCCACTGCGCCAGAGTGAGCGCCACCCTGTGGCCGGGCTGACTGAGCTCAGCTCTCACCGACACTGATGCTGGTCAGCCTGATGCAGAGGAAGCTTTCGTTTCCTCTCCTCTCTTTCTGTCCTTACAATTCATCTTAAACCAACAGGTAGGCCTACTATTCACAGGTAGGTCAGTGTGTTCTGTAGATCTACTATACATGGTCACAGATAGATAGCCTAAACTCACACAGAGAGAACTGAAACAATAGTCTGCGTGTCTCCTCTTGTGTGTGCTACTGTGGCTAGTCTAGTCTGTGGTTCAGTCTTTCTCTGGGCGCCGGCCTGTTTTTACAGCGTCTTTCTTCGTCTGACTGTTGTGTATCTCTCAGCAGCTCACAGTGCTCGGCTGCTGTTTCATATTAACAAAGTCAGGGATGAAGTCAAACTCGTTCTGACACAGGAACAGTTCTGGGAGCTCCTGAACCCGGTCCAGACCCAGCTCCAACACCAGCGCTGTCAGAACCTCCTCATCTATCAGGTCTATGTCCATATTATGTCCCAGCACCATACCTGGCCCACCCTGACCCATGTGCTGCATGCTGGCCAGCTGGCCTGGCCCTACTCTGTACTGGGCCCCGTTGGCCAGGTGATGGCCCTGGACCGGCCCCAGTGGATGTCCGTGGTACTGGGTGTTGAGTTTCTGGAGGTGCATGGAGGCCATGAGCTGCTGGGAGGTGAGCCCACTGGGGTGGTACTGTTGCTGGGGGTGCTGGGGTTGAGACTGGGGGTGCTGCTGCTGCATGTGGTGGTGCTGCTGTTGTTGATGTGGCTGTTGTTGTTGATGCTGTTGGTTATACATCATCTGGTTCATCTGGTGATGGTGTCCTCCCATCTGTGCTCCGTTGACCTGGCCATTCACCTGACCGCTCATCCCAGGCGGCCCCACCATCCCCAGACCGGGCCGCTGCCTCATGGCGGCCTCCATGGAGGTCTGCGGCACCCGGCCGTAGTGCATGACCTGGCCGTTGGGAAGGGTGCGGAGGCCGGGTTGCGGCACGGCGTGCTGTGGAGGGCCACCCATTCCCCCCATCCTGTAGCCATGGAGGGCCGTCGCAGGGCCGTGGGACATGGGCATCATCATGTGGTCTGCCATGGTTTCTCTATCACCCTGCAGAAGGAAGGACAATGTTTATGTTAGTTATGATGATGACTCTGTATAAGAACATTTACAAGGAAACCTTTACTGTCACCCTGCGGAGGAGGAGGAGCAATGTTGTTGTTAGCGGTGCTTCAGTCCAGAGCCTTTAAGTTGCGAAATAATCAGGCGTGCTAGTAGTCGAATAGATGAAAAGAGGATTGATTGGCGTTTTTCAAAGAGAGGTTTGGGAAGCATTGATAAACATACAACGGTTAAGAGCACTGGGGCAGTAACTGAAAGGTTGATGGTTCGAATCCGTGAGCCAACAAGGTGGAAAAATCTTCCATTCTTCCCATGAACAAAGCAGTTAACCCCCAACAACAACTGCTCCCGGGGCACTGATGACCTCAATTAAGGCAACCCTGGATCTTTCTGATTCAGAGGGGTTGGGTTAAATGTGGAAGACACATTTCGGTTGAATGCATTCAGTTGTACAACTGACTAGGTGTCTGCCTAGTTCATCAGATCAATCTGAGAGACACAGCTCCCGGAGAACATAAAATTCCCACCACCTCATGCCATGACTTTTAACATCTCCATAGAGATAGACAGTGTACTATGAGTGATTCAAACAGTGTTGAGTCAGTAATCTATTCAGATGACGTTTGGGGGCCATTTACACTTTCGATTGTTTAACCATCATTTCGACCACAGCAACATTACGCATAGCCTAATGCCTGTATCCGCTGCCAGTATGTAGCCTATTACACGATCGGAAATACCAGTCATACCTTTGTCGTTGAACGGACGCAGAAGAGCGCATGTCGAATTTTAATCGGTAGATACATAGTAATAAATAAGGTACTACATGCACAATGATAGCATAGCGAGAGCATCCGCGCGAAAGGAAACCAACGTTTACAAACATTTCGTTAGGCACAAGCAGTGATAAATGGACAAGATGGTCATTACGATCTGTGCTTATAGGAACAATACAATGGAAATAAAAATTAAAGACAAACACCCTACGATTTATTAATTCAAAACGGAATCTGTATTTGTGCCATCTCTGTAACAGTTAAAATGGCACAACAACGCATAATTTCCCCACCCACAATTACGCAAGGTAAAACTATTAATGACATTCTTAATAACGTACATGTCTCTATCACCGCATAAACACAATATGATGGTTGATCCATTGGATACCATAGGAGTGTGGCTCTGTCTTTTCACTGTCTGCTTGAAAACAAAGCATGTCGTGTTTCTTTCTTCTCTTTCCCCCAGAAATGAACTCCAGTGCCCCTGGCGCTCGGGTTTCCGTTCAAACCTCTTTGTGCTTTATCTATACAAATAAATAAAAACTACGATCCGATGCAACATTGTTTCTAAACCGACAATCATTTAGAGAGAATGGTCAACAGGCTATGTATGTATGTATGGTCAACAGCGGAACAAAATCCATACAATTGTGTTTGGGCTATGCAAGCGTGAACGTTTAGGCATTTTAACAGTCATTCCGTCTATGTCACATTTTGCAAAAGGCTAAAAGGGGAGCAACAAAGAATGATCAAGATATGTTTTTGTAGCTGAATTATTACACACTATATCTAAATTTTTACGCTTCAGTTTACCCGTGTATTCTAGGTATTTGCATAGGGGCCAGATTTCATTGAACAGTAAATACTTTTGATACCACATTACAACAAAAATAATAATCCGGTTTAAATAAACTCGGTCTGGCAATATATACAGTTCAATCGTTTAGTAATTTATCATACAGTATCACTATGCACTATAGCCGGCATATGAACAATCGGTCATGTAAGAAACCGTAAATAAAACGAACAATGGTTCTCCTACCTTCCCCTCAGTAATAGGACAGTCTCTCTCTCTGCAACGAATGCCCCCCTCACAAGACAACACTTACCAGCTAAATGGCCCTGCTCTGAAGTTCTCTCGTTCTCTTTCTGCTATTGGATCTCCGTCTTTACTTCCAAAGGCGATGCGCCAAATACATGTATTTCATCGAATTAAAACGATCGGTGCTCTCTAGTGCACTGTGGGGCGAGCGAGAATCCGTCACCAGAGTTACTTTTCTGGGTCAGCTCCGGGATTATATACATGTATAAACCAACCAGCCGAGAAGGAAAGAGGGAGAGGTGGAGCTACTGTCGTCTCTGTATCCTTTGTTCCGATTGGCTCGGTTTGTGACCCTAGTACAGATTTAGCGCACGTTGGACAATTCATGAACTGCTCCTGACATGTTCTTAAATGTTGGCGTTAGGTAGCCTACGACTCCTTTGTATAACACGCATTTGATGTGGCCTCATATATTTTGTAGCCTCCTCGGGGAGGCTACATGACACTGGTATGTATGTCAACAATAATCATTATCATATGCATAATACTTTCATCAACAAATAGCCTATATACTAGACAAGTATTTCATGTTTTACAACATTCTCTATGTTACAAATTAGAGTCCGGTTTCATTGAGGCCTACAGTATGTTTTCGAAATACAATATGAATGACAAATTACTGATTCATTTCACTATTCATTTCAGATTACAGTCACAGAATCAATCAGAGCTGGCTATTAGAGACAGACAACGGTAGGCTCTGGTGCGTTCTATGCAAATGTGTTGTTGCAGAGAGACAGGGCCTGGTGATACATATGCATGTGAACAGCAACCCCCCCCAGAGAGAGAGAGCCTGCTGGCATGAAACTGGTGCTAATGACATGACACCTCATTCAGCTCAGCACACCATGGTTGAACAGAAACAAAAACCATCGAAGACGATGGTTGAACAGAAACCATAGAAGTAGAGAGTGACTGTCTAATTTACAGGCACAATGGCTGGGTGCTCATTCTCTCCTCTCGGTCTCCTTCACCCTCTCTCTCTCTCTCTCTCTCTCCCTCTGTTCACAGAGCGATTGATGCTCGTAGTCCCCTCATCATAACTTACTTCTCTTATATCACAGTGGAGAGTCCAAAGAGTCAAGACCTCTCTGCAGAGACATGGCATCCACTGATGTTGAAACACACACACACACGCACACACACACACACACCCTTTTGTGCTGAAGAATGTGTCCTATTCTTGGGCCCCAGAGTCGGCCAGACTCCCAGCCTCTCTGTCTATTCAGCAGCTAGGCCATTGTGCTCTGTTCTGTTCCGGGGTTGAGGAGACGACACTAAGGAGGATGGTCTACTCTGATCTGTCTGTTTGGGTGCAACATAACTAGCTCAGTAGATTTAAAGGGAGTGCCCTCTTCTAAACTGACATTGTCATTATTTACAATGCAAATGAATGCCCCACCCCATCCCCCGACTCAGTCAGACACCCTGCGGTCTTTGGCCGGATCTGCAAGGTCTTGCACTGACATAGGGCCTGTTACACTGTCAATCTACTAATATAGCTGCACTTGATATGCTGAATCAAATCCAAATGCATGTGTTACGTAGCATGTGAAAAATGACATTTGATTTGATTTGCTAAGCTATGTCCAAATACGGAGTTGGAGGCAGGCTTTTTGAATGAAACCTTGTTTGTTTTTGATCATGCATTGACCCCAGTGTTGTATTGGCTTAAGTTCAATGTGCGTTTTATAATAGGACCTACAAATTGGGGGCCTTTGGCCTGAGTTTAGTGTCTTTTCACAGGTGTTGAGGGGAGAAACGTTTGTCCTCCAGTTCCCTGTTGATTGGCTGAATGGTGTCAAGTCAAGTGTGGATCAGCATGTACTGCTCGAACCTGCCTGGGCTGCATGGCGTAATAACCTGGTACATTTAAACTCTTATTCATTTGGCCTTGTCTTGTCTTCTGAGGATTCTAGTGGATCCAATCAGAGCAAAGAGACTGAAATATCAAGAAGCTCAAAATCTTACATTCAGACAATTCACGTTATTTTAGGTTTATAATATGACTTGTGAAAATTGTGAAAGTCTTTCTCATGTCTATTTCGAATACATCAGATTGTAACATATTTTCTATATACTTTTAAAATTAAGGATTCTCGCAATGCCTATAGGTGAATTGCAGCTAAGAAGTGACCATTTAAGAAATGACCCATAAATGTGTTTCTTATCTGAGATGGAGTTAATGATAGATTATCTACATGCAAAAACAAGGATGTATAGAATATGTTTATATTACTCTGCTAGAACAAAAAGAGGAATTACTTTTAAGTACAGATAAGGCACTGTACTCATTATATCACCCCCCACCCTATCTCCCTCGTCTTCCCACCCTCTTCCCTCCCTATCTCTCTTGCCTTCCCTCTCTCTTCTTCCTCTTGTCTCTATCCCTCCCACCTATCTCCCTTGCCTTCCCACCCTCTCCCCTCCCTATCTCTCTTGCCTTCCCTCTCTCTTCTTCCTCTTGTCTCTATCCCTCCCCCTATGTCCCTCACCTTCCCACCCTCTCCCCTCCCTATCTCTCTTGCCTTCCCTCTCTCTTCATCCTCTTGTCTCTATCCCTCCCCCTATCTCCCTTGCCTTCCCTCTCTGTCCCCTTCCTATCTCTATCACCTTCCCTCTCTCTCTCTCCCTTTCTCTCTCTCTCCCTCCACCCTCTCTCTCTGTCGTTCTCTATATATTCTTCTCTCACCATATTCTCCAGATTTCACATTACTCACTGCATTCTAGTCATCTCTATGCCACAGACACATGCTCTTCCCTATCCCCCCCCACCTCTGTCTATCCGGGCCCACACATCCCCCTGTTCACATAATCTTCTTTTGTATTCATATTCCAATGAGCTTTTCAATGGCATTATATGTCGTCAAAACACGATTAATGTCGTTTTAGCCAAAGCAATTATTGCTTGCACACCCAAAGTACCACATGCAAGGCCAATCACAATAGACTACTCAGGCTACTGCTCCTACGCTACGCTACGGTAGTGTCCCAAGTGGCACCCTATTCTCTACATATTGCACTACTTTTGACCAGGGCCCATATGGAATAGGGTGCTATTTGGGAAGAAAAGCAGCCGTAGACTTGCCCTTATGCAAAGAGAGAGGCAGAAAGGAAAAATACTTGTTAAAAAAGGTCATTGAAATAAAATGTGTGCTTTTATCCATGTAGTGGCAGAATACATGGCATCTTAGTTTGATTTGATTTATTAGGATCCAAGTTGAGCACTATGTAGGAAATGAGGAGCCAGCAGTCAGCCAGAGAGTATAGTCACAGCTAGTTATGGGAAGCTGTGACTAGTGGTGTGAATGTTCTCTCTCTCTCTCTCTCTCTCTCTCTCTCTCTCTCTCTCTCTCTCTCTCTCTCTCTCTCTCTCTCTCTCTCTCTCTCTCTCTCAATTCAATTCAATTCAAGGGCTTTATTGGCATGGGAAACATGTGTTAACATTGCCAAAGCAAGTGAGGTAGACAACATACAAAGTGAATATATAAAGTGAAAAACAACAAAAATTAACAGTAAACATTACACATACAGAAGTTTCAAAACAGTAAAGACATTACAAATGTCATATTATATATATGTATATATATATATACTATGTACAAATAGTTAAAGGACACAAGATAAAATAAATAAGCATAAATATGGGTTGTATTTACAATGGTGTTTGTTCTTCACTGGTTGCCCTTTTCTCGTGGCAACAGGTCACAAATCTTGCTGCTGTGATGGCACACAGTGGAATTTCACCCAGTAGATATGGGAGTTTTTCAAAATTGGATTTGTTTTCGAATTCTTTGTGGATCTGTGTAATCTGGGGGAAATATGTCTCTCTAATATGGTCATACATTGGGCAGGAGGTTAGGAAGTGCAGCTCAGTTTCCACCTCATTTTGTGGGCAGTGAGCACATAGCCTTTCTCTTGAGAGCCATGTCTGCCTACGGCGGCCTTTCTCAATAGCAAGGCTATGCTCACTGAGTCTGTACATAGTCAAAGCTTTCCTTAATTTTGGGTCAGTCACAGTGGTCAGGTATTCTGCCGCTGTGTACTTACTCTCTGTGTAGGGCCAGATAGCATTCTAGTTTGCTCTGTTTTTTTGTTAATTCTTTCCAATGTGTTAAGTAATTATCTTTTTGTTTTCTCATGATTTGGTTGGGTCTAATTATGCTGTTGTCCTGGGGCTCTGTAGGGTGTGTTTGTGTTTGTGAACAGAGCCCCAGGACCAGTTTGCTTAGGGGACTCTTCTCCAGGTTCATCTCTCTGTAGGTGATGGCTTTGTTATGGAAGGTTTGTGAATCGCTTCCTTTTAGGTGGTTGTAGAATTTAACGTCTCTTTTCTGGATTTTGATAATTAGTGGGTATCGGCCTAATTCTGCTCTGCATGCATTATTTGGTGTTCTACGTTGTACACAGAGGATATTTTTGCAGAATTCTGCATGCAGAGTCTCAATTTGGTGTTTGTCCCATTTTGTGAAGTCTTGGTTGGTGAGCGGACCCCAGACCTCACAACCATAAATGGCAATGGGCTCTATGACTGATTCAAGTATTTTTAGCCAAATCCTAATTGGTATGTTGAAATTTATGTTTCTTTTGATGGCATAGAATGCCCTTCTTGCCTTGTCTCTCAGATCGTTCACAGCTTTGTGGAAGTTACCTGTGGCGCTGATGTTTAGGCCAAGGTATGTATAGTTTTTTGTGTGCTCTAGGGCAACAGTGTCTAGATGGAATTTGTATTTGTGGTCCTGGTGACTGGACCTTTTTTGGAACACCATTATTTTGGTCTTACTGAGATTTACTGTCAGGACCCAGGTCTGACAGAATCTGTGCATAAGATCTAGGTGCTGCTGTAGGCCCTCCTTGGTTGGTGACAGAAGCACCAGATCATCAGCAAACAGCAGACATTTGACTTCGGATTCTAGCAGGGGGAGGTCGGGTGCTGCAGACTTTTCTAGTGCCCGCGCCAATTCGTTGATATATATGTTGAAGAGGGTGGGGCTGAAGCTGCATCCATGTCTAACCCCACGACCCTGTGTGAAGAAATGTGTGTGTTTTCTGCCAATTTTAACCGCACACTTGTTGTTTGTGTACATGGATTTTATAATGTCATATGTTTTACCCCCAACGCCACTTTCCATCAGTTTGTATAGCAGACCCTCATGCCAGATTGAGTCGAAGGCTTTTTTGAAATCAACAAAGCATGAGAAGACTTTGCCTTTGTTTTGTTTTGTTTGGTTGTCAATTAGGGTGTGCAGGGTGAATACATGGTCTGTTGTACGGTAATTTGGTAAAAAGCCCATTTGACATTTGCTCTGTACATTGTTTTCATTGAGGAAATGTACGAGTCTGCTGTTAATAATAATGCAGAGGATTTTCCCAAGGTTACTGTTGACACATATTTCACGGTAGTTATTGGGGTCAAATTTGTCTCCACTTTTGTGGATTGGGGTGATCAGTCCTTGGTTCCAAATATTGGGGAAGATGCCAGAGCTAAGTCTCTCTCTCTCTCAAGTAGATGATATGCATAGTTTTTACAGCTGTGCTGTTTAGATGTTAACACACCACACTAACCCCTTCCCCCTATCACCTCCACAGGACAAATCCCCTTCACAAACATATGCACAAATACACACACTCCTCTCCGTCCCATCCCACCTGGGGGAGGTGCAACCCACCTGCTGCACCAGGTAACAGCAGGTAGTCTAGTGGTTAGAGCGTTGGGCCAGTAACTGAAAGGTTGCTAGATCAAATCTCTGAGCTGACAAGGGAAAAATCTGTCGTTCTGCCCCTGAACAAGGCAGTTAACCCACTGTTCCGAGCCCGTCATTGTAAATAAGAATGTCTTCTTAACTGACTTGCCTAGTTAATTAAACAGGGATTGGGGCATAATGTTGTTTTACTAAATGTGTGTGTGTTTCCATGCATGTGTGTGTGAGTGAGTAAGTGAGGGGAATGGCCACCATCCCCTCTCAGTAGATTCCTGTGTCTCCTGGTCAGTGGTGGTTGTGATTCAATGACTCCATTTGTCTGTCATTAGCCCCCTGCATAGTGGCCTTTTAGGATTGGATGGCCCTCCACCCTGCCTTCACTAGGCCTGGCCTACCAACATCAGCCTGTAGTTAAGTGTTCCATTATTATCCCCAGTAGAAAATTGTTACACGCAAAATGCACTACAATGCAGTT
The DNA here is from genome assembly GCF_023373465.1 of Oncorhynchus keta. Taxonomy (NCBI): domain Eukaryota; kingdom Metazoa; phylum Chordata; class Actinopteri; order Salmoniformes; family Salmonidae; genus Oncorhynchus; species Oncorhynchus keta. Next base: position 17,798,607 of record NC_068440.1, on the reverse strand, counting down.
AAGATAATAGAGTTAAGAAAATATTTACTAAATAAACTAAAGTTAAATAAAAATAAATACAAATTAATTAACACAATAAAATAACAATAAGAAGGCTATAAACAGGGGGTACTGGTACCGAGTCAATGTGCAGGGGCACAGGTTAGTCCAGGTCATTTATATATGTATGTAGGGGTAAAGTGACTATGCATAGATAATAAACAGAGAGTAGCAGCAGTATAAAAACAAATGGGGGTGTCAATGCAAATAGTCTGATGGTCATTTGATTAGTTGTTCAGCAGTCTTATGGCTTGGGGGTGGAAGCTGTTAAGAAGTCTTTTGGACCTAGACTTGGCGCTCCAGTACTGATTGCCGTGTGGTAGCAGAGAGAACAGTCTATGACTTAGGTGACTGGAGTCTTTGATAGGTCCGATTTGCCAAAAACACAGCAGACGAGCAGACTTTAATCCTGTGATACACTCTCTCAATACAATTACATGGGCTTTATTGGCATTGGAAACACATGTTATATTGCCAAATCAAGTGAAATAGACAATAAACAGGAAAAAAAACAATCAGAAATTAACAGTAAAACTACACTTAAAACAAAAGTTTTAAAGGAATGTAGACATTTCAAATGTTATATTATACAGTGTTGTAGCAATGTGCAACTACTTGAAGTAGAAAAGGAAAATAAATAAACAGAAAAATGTAGGTTGCATTTACAATGGTGTTTGTGCTTGACTTATCTTGTGGCAACAGGTCACACATTTTGCTGCTGTGGTGACACTGTAGTATTTCACCTAATATATATGGGGGTTTATTTATTGAATTTGTTTGCAAATTCTTTGTGGGTCTGTGTAATCTGAGGGACATATGTGTCTCTAATATGGTCCTCCATTTGGCAGGAGGTTAGGAGATATAAGGGCACAAAGCGAGACCCAGATGCAGACACGGGAGGCAGATGTTTTGAGTCTTGATATTTATTAATAATCCAAAAGTGGTAGGCAAGAGAATGGTCGTGGACAGGCAAAAGGTCAAAACCAGTTCAGAGTCCAAGAAGTACAGAGTGGCAGACAGGCTCAAGGTCAGGGCAGGCAGAATGGTCAGGCAGGCGGGGTACGGAGTCCAGAAAACAGGCAAGGGTCAAAAACCGGGAGGACTAGCACTAGCAAGGGAGAATAGAAGCAGGAGTACGGAGAAAACGCTGGTTGACTTCAAAAACATACAAGACGGACTGACACAGAGAGACAGGAAACACAGGGATATATACAGCGGGAATAATAAGCGACACCTGGAGGGGGTGGAGACAATCACAAGACAAGTGAAACAGATCAGGGTGTGAGAGGAGGAGCAGCTTGGTTTCCACCTCATTTTGTGGGCAGTAGGCACATAGCCAGTCTTCTCTTGAGAGCCAGATCTGCCTATGGCGGCCTCTCTCGAGAGCAAGGCCATGCTCACTGAGTCTGTACTTCCTTAAGTTTGGGTCAGTCACAGTGGTCAGGTATTCTGCCACTGTGTACTCTCTGTTTTGGGTCAGTCACAGTGGTCAGGTATTCTGCCACTGTGTACTCTCTGTTTTGGGTCAGTCACAGTGGTCAGGTATTCTGCCACTGTGTACTCTCTGTTTAGGGTCAGTCACAGTGGTCAGGTATTCTGCCACTGTGTACTCTCTGTTTAGGGTCAGTCACAGTGGTCAGGTATTCTGCCACTGTGTACTCTCTGTTTAGGGTCAGTCACAGTGGTCAGGTATTCTGCCACTGTGTACTCTCTGTTTAGGGTCAGTCACAGTGGTCAGGTATTCTGCCACTGTGTACTCACTGTTTAGGGTCAGTCACAGTGGTCAGGTATTCTGCCACTGTGTACTCTCTGTTTAGGGTCAGTCACAGTGGTCAGGTATTCTGCCACTGTGTACTCTCTGTTTTGGGTCAGTCACAGTGGTCAGGTATTCTGCCACTGTCTACTCTCTGTTTCGGGTCAGTCACAGTGGTCAGGTATTCTGCCACTGTGTACTCTCTGTTTAGGGTCAGTCACAGTGGTCAGGTATTCTGCCACTGTGTACTCTCTGTTTAGGGTCAGTCACAGTGGTCAGGTATTCTGCCACTGTGTACTCTCTGTTTAGGGTCAGTCACAGTGGTCAGGGATTCTGCCACTGTGTACTCTCTGTTTAGGGTCAGTCACAGTGGTCAGGTATTCTGCCACTGTGTACTCTCTGTTTAGGGTCAGTCACAGTGGTCAGGTATTCTGCCACGGTGTACTCTCTGTTTAGGGTCAGTCACAGTGGTCAGGTATTCTGCCACTGTGTACTCTCTGTTTAGGGCCAGTCACAGTGGTCAGGTATTCTGCCACTGTGTACTCTCTGTTTAGGGTCAGTCACAGTGGTCAGGTATTCTGCCACTGTGTACTCTCTGTTTAGGGTCAGTCACAGTGGTCAGGTATTCTGCCACTGTGTACTCTCTGTTAAAGGCAAAATAACATTCCAGTTTGCTCTGTGTTTTGGTTGATTCTTTTTCATGTGTCAAGTAATTATCTTTACATTTTTTCATGATTTGGTTGGGTCCCACTTTGTTGATGTCATGGGGCTCTGTGGGGTCTGTTTGTGTTTGTGAACAGAGCCCTAGGACCAGCTGGCTGAGGGGACTCTTCTCCAGGTTCATCTCTCTGTAGGTGATGGCTTTGTTATGGAAGGTTTGGGAATCGCTTTCTTTTAGATGGTTGAAGAATTTATTTGCTATTTTCTGGATTTTGATAATTAGCTGGAATAGTCCTAATTCTGGTCTGCATGTATTATTTCGTGTTTTACATTGTACTCTGGGGATACATTTGCATAATTCTGCATGCAGTCTCAGTTTGGTGTTTGTCCCATTTTGTGAATACTTGGTTTGTGAGTAGACTCCACAACCTCTCCCTGTCTCTCTCTCCCTCTCTCTCTCTGGCTCTCTCTGTTATCTGAACTCTAGTGGTTGGACTTTAGCTGAGAGCATAAGGTCCAGTCCAAGCACCATGCTATTGTTAGCATTCATGGAATGTTGTTTTTCCAGACTCCACCCGTTTTATTTGCTCGCTGTCTGGTCATGTTTGGGAGGTTGGTGGCTGGAGTGGCCCCAACCTCTCTCTGTCTCTTGGAGAGAGCTGCCTGAAAGTGTCCAGCCTTGTGAACTACAGTAACTGGGAAGACTGTTGTCACTCTGTATGCTTTTCAGCAGTACATAGTGTCAAGAAGGTACTAGTGACAGAGTCTCTCTCCCGCACTCTCCCTCTCTTGCGCTCTCCGGCGCCCTCCCTCTCTCTCAAAATATTGTCAGACTGATATGTTATAGTAGCCTAATGACATCTCCTTGTCCAGAAAATCCTTGTACAGTTCCTCTACCATGCTAGTTGGCAATATCAAGTCAGCTGCTCATGGTCTTCCTCCATAACACCAACAGTAAGAGAGAAGTGGAGAGTTTTATGGTACACACCATCCAACGAAATGCTTAATTGCAGGTTCCTTCTCAACAATGCAACAACAATAAGAAACAATAAAATATAAGAATACGAACATAAAGGGCATGGCAGTGGAAAAGAATAATACATTTTAGCATAAGTATAATAAAGGAAAGCTCAATTTATAGTCCAATATTTACACGTGTATTAGAGTGTATTTGGGGAGGACCCGGGGCTCTGAACCAACTATATTCATTTAGGGACAGGTCGAAAAGCATTAAACATTTGTGGCAATTTAGCTAGCTAGCTTGCTGTTGCTAGCTAATTTGTCCTTGGTAAACCGAGTTTGTTTCTAGTAATCTCTCCTCCTTCATGCTTCTTCTTCTTTGGAGTTTATATGACAGTTGGCAACTAACTTTAAGGTGCATTACCACTACCAACTGGACGAGTGTGGACCTCAGTTCATCGTTCAATCACCCACGTGGGTATCTGCTCCTAAAAACCAATGAGGAGATGGGAGAGGCAGGACTTGCAGCTTGTCAAGTGTCACAAATAGATCCAAGTTTTATTTTAGGGCCTGGCTACACTGACACTAGCAGTGTGGATGCAATGATTGTATAACATGTATGTGTGGTCAGCATGTAGGAAGTAGAGACGCTGTTGTAACCTCTTGACAAGAGTGGTGGTGTTGTTGGTCAATGACAAATCCTCTGTGATGTGGATGCCGAGGAACTTAAGACCTGTTGATGTGGATCGGGGCATGTTCCCTCCTTTGCTTCCTGAAATCAACAATGAATTTTGTTTTGCAATGCCAGTTCACTTACCTCTTCCCTATAGGCTAACTCATCATATTTGGTTATCAGGCCTACACATTTGATGATGGAGTAGGTGTCATGCAAAGCCACACAGTCGTGGATGAACAGGGTGTACAGCAGAGGACTTCAGGACACACCCCTTGGGGGGCCCTGTGTTAAGAGTCAGTGCGGAGGACGTGTTGTTGTAAATCCTTACAGCCAGTGGTCTGCCAGTCAGGAAGTCCAGGATCCAGTTGCAGAGGGTTGTGTCCAGACCCAGGCCTCTGGGCTTGGAGGGAACAATAGTTTTGAATGCTGAACTGTAGTCAATGAACAGCATTCTCACACAGAATATGTTCCTCCAGATGTGTTATGACCGTGTGAATAGCAATGAAAATGGCATCTTCCGTGGATCTGTTGGAGTGGTAGGTAAATTGGAGTGGCTCCAATGTGACTAGCACACTGAAATCCGAGCAAGGGTAGCATTCCAGAGAGACATCAGAGACTGTAGCGTTCTTTGCTTCACGGAAACATGGCTCACTCAAGACACGCTATCGGAATCGGTACAGCCAGCTGGTTTCTCCACGCATCGCGCCGACAGAAACAAGCAACTTTCTGGTAAGAACAGGGGCGGGGGGATATGACTTATGATTAACGAGACGTGGTGTGATCATAACAACATACAAGAACTCAATTCCTTCTGTTCACCTGACTTGGAATTCCTCACAATCAAATGTCGACCGCATTATCTACCAAGAGAATTCTCTTCGATTATAATCACAGCCTCATATATTCCCTCCCAAGTAGACACATCGATGGCCCTGAACTAACTTTATTTTACTCTATGTAAACTGGAAACCACATATCCTGAGGCTGCATTCATTGTAGCTGGGGATTTTAACAAGGCAAATCTGAAAATAAGACTCCCTAAATTCTATCAGCATATCGATTGTGCTACCCTGGAAAACCCTGGATCATTGTTATTCTAACTTCCGCGACGCATATAAGGCCTTCCCCCGCCCTCCTTTCGGAAAAGCTGACCACGACTCCATTTTGTTGCTCCCAGCCTACAGACAGAGACTAAAACAGGAAGCTCCGCTCTCAGGTCTGTTCAACGCTGGTCCGACCAATCTGATTTCACGCTTCAAGATTGCTTCGATCACGTGGATTGGGATATGTTCCGCATTGCGTCCAACAACAACATTGACGAATACGCTGATTCGCTGAGCGGGTTCATTAGCAAGTGCATTGGTGATGTCGTACCCACAGCAACTATTAAAACATTCCCAAACCAGAAACCATGGATTGATGGCAGCATTCGCGTGAAACTGAAAGTGCGAACCACTACTTTTAACTAGGGCAAGGTGACCGGAAACATGAACGAATACAAACAGTGTAGCTTTTCTCTCCGCAAGGCAATCAAACAAGCTAAGCGTCAGTATAGAGACAAGTAGAGTTGCAATTCAACGGCTCAAACACAAGAGGTATGTGGCAGGGTCTACAGTCAACCACAGATTACAAAAAGTAAACCAGCCCCGTCGCGGACCACAATGTCTTGCTCTCAGACAGACTAAACAACTTCTTTGCTCGCTTTGAGGACAATACAGTGCCACTGACACGGCCACTGAAAATACAGTGCCACTGACACGCTACCAAAACCTGCGTACTCTCCTTCACTGCAGCCGACGTGAGTAAAACATTTAAACGTGTTAACCCTCGCAAGGCTGCAGGCCCAGACGGCATCCCCAGCCGCGTCCTCAGAGCATGTGCAGACCAGCTGACTGGTGTGTTTACGGACATATTCATTCAATCAATCCTTATCCCTGTCTGCTGTTCCCACATGCTTCAAGAGGGCCACCATTGTTCCTGTTCCCAAGAAAGCTAAGGTAACTGAGCTAAACGACTACCGCCCCGTAGCACTCACTTCCGTCATCATGAAGTGCTTTGAGAGACTAGTCAAGGACCATATCACCTCCACCCTACCTGACACCCTAGACCTACTCCAATTTGCTTACCGTCCCAATAGGTCCACAGATGACGCAATCGCAACCACACTGCACACGGCCCTAACCCATCTCGACCAGAGGAAGACCTATGTGAGAATGCTGTTCATCGACTACAGCTCAGCATTTAACACCATAGTACCCTCCAAACTCGTCATCAAGCTCGAGACCCTGGGTCTCGACCCCGCCCTGTGCAACTGAGTATTGGACTTCCTGACGGGCCGCCCCCAGGTGGTGAGGGTAGGTAACAACATCTCCACCCCGCTGATCCTCAACACTGGGGCCCCACAAGGGTGCGTTCTGAGCCCTCTCCTGTACTCGCTGTTCACCCACGACTGCGTGGCCATGCACGGCTCCAACTCAATCATCAAGTTTGCGGACGACACAACAGTGGTAGGCTTGATTACCAACAACGACGAGACGACCTACAGGGAGGAGGTGAGGGCCCTCGGAGTGTGGTGTCGGGAAAATAACCTCACACTCAATGTCAACAAAACAAAGGAGATGATCGTGGACTTCAGGAAACAGCAGAGGGAGCACCCCCCTATCCACATCAATGGGACAGTAGTGGAGAGAGCAGACATTTCTGGTACGGCTACTGCTCCGCCCACAACCGTAAGGCTCTCCAGAGGGTAGTGAGGTCTGCACAACACATCACCAGGGGCAAACTCTCTGCCCTCCAGGACACCTACACCACCCAATTTCACAGGAAGGCCTTAAAGATCATCAAGGACAACAACCACCCGAGCCACTGTCTGTTCACCCCGCTATCATCCAGAAGGCGAGGTCAGTACAGGTGCATCAAAGCAGGGACCGAGAAACTGAAAAACAGCTTCTATCTCAAGGACATCAGACTGTTAAACAGCCACCACTAACATTGAGTGGCTGCTGCCAACATACTGACTCAACTCCAGCCACTTTAATAATGGAAAATGTATGTAAAAAATGTATCACTAGCCACTTTAAACAATGCCACGTAATATAATGTTTACATACCCTACATTATTCATCTCATATGTATATACTGTACTTGATACCATCTACTGCATCTTGCCTATGCCGTTCTGTACCATCACTCATTCATATATCTTTATGTACATATTCTTTATCCCTTTACACTTGTGTGTATAAGGTAGTTGTTGTGGAATTGTTAGGTTAGATTACTCGTTGGTTATTACTGCATTGTCGGAACTAGAAGCACAAGCATTTCGCTACCCTCACATTAACATCTGCTAACCATGTGTATGTGACAAATAACATTTGATTTGATTTGATTTGACTACAGCATGGGACAGGGACAGGTTAAATATGTTTGAGAAGACGTCTGCCAGCTAGTCAGCACACACTCTGAGGACACGGCCAGGGATGCTATCTGGGCTGGAGGCTTTGTGAGTATTCCCTCTTTTGTGAGTTTTCCTGTCAGCCTCTGAGCGCAAAAGCACCTAGTCATCTCGAAACGGCAAGAGTCTTCCTGGATGGCTCGGTATTGTCTGCCTCAAAGCGAGCATAGAATGTGTTAAGCTCGTCTGGGAGGGAGAATTCAGTGGGCACCACACAGCTTGATTTGCCTTTGTAGTTTGTGATAGTCTGTAGTACTTGCCACATGTGATGCGAGTCTGAGTTGTTGAACATCAATTCAAATTTGAGTCTCTATGGTCTTTTTGTGTCCCTTTTGCTGAGCTCGTACCAGGGGTGGCAGTGGCACATGTATGGAGTATAGCCCTGTTCATGCCATGTAAGATAGAGTGAAAGTACATGGAGGTTGGAGGGAGGGAGAGAGAGGATGAGAGGAGCAGGCAGGGTGAGAACAGCACAGCACCTCTGCAACAAGAGTCAACAGAATTGCTTAGTCCCATGTGATTTCCTATCAGTGTCAAGCAACATACATACAGTAGCTTGAGTGTCCACGAAAATGATATAGACATATAAAGACAGAGAAATGCACCAGTCCTCAGAGGAGGACCATCCTCCTCAGTGAATTTCATGAAAAATAAAAATAGTGAAACATTTAAAAAGTTCTAATTTTTAGATTAGACTATACTAAATATATTGATTAAAACACAATGTTTTGCAATGAAGGTCTACAGTAGCCTCAGCAGGACTCTGTAGGGTACCACCATAGTGTAGCCGGAGGACAGCTAGCTTCTGTCCTCTGGGTACATTGGCTTCAATACAAGACCTCAAAGGCTCATGGTTATGACCACTTCCGGAGGGAGTCCTCCAACCTATCAGTGCTTTTGCAGCATGAATTGACATGTTGTCCATCCAATCAAAGGTTCAGAGAATGAAAAGATGACGCCGAAGAACATGGCTGACATTTTACATTCTCCCAACCAATTGTGCAATTAAAAAACACGTTTTTGTGTAACTTATTTTTTAACTTATTGTGAATATAATGTTGCTGCAACCGTCTCCTATGATCGAAAATAACTTTTGGACATCAGAAAAGCAATTAATCACCCTGGACTTTTTCCTTTAAAGAGTCTGACGAGAAGGATATCCTGCTTTCACTGGAACCGGACCAGATCCACACCTTTTGCGTGATGAAAAGACGCCGGAAAAGTGAATGCAGATCGGGGATCCTTCTGAGAATCTGCAGGCGAGCGAGTAAACTCCCAATGCCTTCCATTCTCCTTGCTAACGTGCAATCGTTGGAAAATAAAATTGATGACCTATTATTAAGATTATCCTACCAATGGGACATTAAAAACAGTAACAGCTTATTGTTTCACAGAGACGTGGCTGAACGAAGAAACGGACAATATAGAGCTGGCGGGATTTTCCATTCACCAGCAGAACAGAACCTCTCTTCTGGTAAGATGAGGGGTGGGGGTGGGGGTCTTTTTGTCAATAACAGCTGGTGCGCGATGTCTAATATTAAAGAAGTCTCGAGGTATTGCTTGACTGAGGTAGATTACCTTATGATAAGCTGTCGACCACACTATCTACCAAGAGAGTTCTCATCTGTATTATTCGTAGCCGTCTATTTACCACTACAAAGCGAACCTGGCACTACAACCGCTCAAAACCAACTCTATAAGGCCATAAGCAAAGAAGAAAATGCTCACACAGAGGCGGCGCTCCTAGTGGCGGGGGACTTTAATGCAGGCAAACGTAAATCAGTTTTACCAAATATTTACGTGTCCTCATATCACATGTGCAACCAGGGGGGGGAAAAAATCCTAGACCACCTTTACTCCACACACAGAGATGCGTACAAAGCTCTCCCCCGCCCACCATTTGGCAAATCTGACCATAATTATATCCTCCTGATTCCTGCTTACAAGAAAAAACTAAAGCAGGAAGTACCAGTGATTCGCTCAATTACAGAAGTGGTCAGATGATGCGGATGCTGCACTACAGGACTGTTTTGTTAGCACAGACTGGAATATGTTCCGGGATTCATCCAATGCCATTGAGGAATACACCACCTCAGTCATCGGCTTTATCAATAAGTGCATCGATGATGTCGTCCCCACAGTGACTGTACATACAAATCCCACCAAGAAGCCATAGATTACAGGCAACTTCCGCATTGAGCTAAAGGCTAAAGCTGCCACTTTCAAGGAGCGGGTGACTAATCTGGACGCTGATAAGAAATCCTGCTATCGCCTTAAACGAACCATCAAACAAGCAAAGCCTCAATACAAGATTACGATTGAATCCTACTTCACCGGCTCTGACGCTCGTCAGATGTGGCTTGAAAACTATTACGGACTACAAAGGGAAACCCAGACGTGAGTTGCCCAGTGATGCGAGCCTACCAGACGAGCTAAATGCCCTTTATGCTCGCTTTGAGGCAAGCAACACTGAAGCATGCACGAGAGCACCAGCTGTTCTGGATGACTGTGTGATAACGCTCTCGGTAGCCGATGTGAACAAATCCTTTAAACAGGTCAATATTCACAAAGCTGCTGGGCCAGACAGATTACCAGGACGTGTACTCAAAGCATGCGCGGACCAATTGTCAAGTGTCTTCACTGACATTTTCAACCTCTCCCTGACCGAGTCTGTAATACCTACATGTTTCAAGCAGACCACCATAGTCCCTGTGCCCAAGGAAGTGAAGGTAACCTGTCTAAATGATCACCACCCCCTGGCACTCACGTCGGTAGCCATGAAGTGCTTTGAAAGGCTGGTCATGGCTCACATCAACAGCATCCTCCCGGAAACTCTAGACCCACTCCAATTCGCATACCGCCCCAACAGATCCACAGATGACGCAATCAATCTCAACCACACTCCACGCTGCCCTTTCTCAACTGGACTAAAGGAACACCTATGTGAGAATGCTGTTCATTGGCTAAAGCTCAGCGTTCAACATCATAGTGCCCACAAAGCTCATCACTAAGCTAAGGACTAAACACCTCCCTCTACAACTGGATCCTGGACTTCCTGAAGGGGCCGCCCCCAGGTGGTAAGAGTAGGCAACAACACGTCTGCCTCGCTGATCCTTAACATTGGGGCTCCACATGGGTGTGTACTTAGTCCCCTGCTGGACTCCCTGTTCACCCATGACTGCGTGGCCAATCATGACTCCAACACCATCATTAAGTTTGCTGACGACACAACAGTGGTAGGCCTGATCACTGACAACGATGAGACGCCCTATAGGGAGGAGGTCAGAGAAACAATCTCTCCCTCAATGTGAGCAAGACGAAGGAGCGGATCAAGGACTACAGGAAAAGGCAGGCCGAACAGACCTCCAATAACATCGACGAGGCTGTAGTGGAGCGGGTCCAGCGTTTCAAGTACCTTGGTGTCCACATCACTAACGAACTATCATGGTCCAAACATACCAAGACATTCGTGAAGAGGGAAAAACCTTTTCCCCCTCAGGAGACATGGGTCCCCAGATCTTCAAAAGGTTCTACAGCAGCACCATCGAGAGCATCCTGACCGGTTGCATCACCGCCTGGTATGGCAACTGCTCGGCATCTGACCATAAGGCGCTACAGAGGGTAGTGCGAACAGCCCAGTACATCACTGGGGCCAAGCTTCCTGCCATCCAGGACCTATATAATAGGCAGTGTCAGAGGAAAGCCCATAAAATTGTCAGAGACTCCAGTCACCCAAGTTATAGACTGTTTTCTCTGCAACCACACAGCAAGCAGTACCGGAGCGCCAAGTCTCGGACCAAAAGGCTCTTCAACATCTTTTACCCCCAAGCCATTAGACTGTTGAACAATTCATAAAAATCGCCATCAATTTACATTGACCCCCCCTTCATGTACAGATTACCTCAACTAGCCTGTACCCCTGCACACTGACTCGGTACCGGTGCCCCCTGTATATAGCCTCGTTATTCATATTCTTGTTGTGTTACTTTTTATTATTACTTTTTATTTTAGCCTACATGTTAAATATTTTCTTCTTCTTGAACTGCACTGTTAAGGGCTTGTAAGTAAGCATTTCATGGTAAAGTTTACAATTGTTGTATTCGGCGCATGTGGCAAATAAAGTTTGATTTGATTTTGATTTGAATCTAGTACTGAAAGCATAAGCTACAGCTAGATAGCACTGCAGTGTATAAAATGTGGTGAGTAGTTGATTCAAAGAGAGAGAAAGACAATAGTTGAACAGTTTGGAGTTTTAGGCTGGGTTTCTGCATACCACTTTATGACATTGGCTGATGTAAAAAGTGCTTTATAAATACATTTGATTGATTGATTGATTGATTTGAACAAATTCATTTATTCCTAAATTAAGGAGAAGCAAGAGCGAGAGAGAGAGTGCTAGCTCTATTTCTTAGTATATTGTTTTTTACTTTCACTTACTTAGCTAGTGTCAAATGCAGCTAGTTGGTTTAACCTACGCAAACACCTGGCTCAAACAGAGAGGAATGCTAGTGTATGTTAGCCAGCTGACTATGGCTATCCAACACGGGAACTCTTCCAAGTCAATGTAATCTTTTGGTTTTTATAAATGTATTGCCACTGTGGCATGCAAGTGTAACTGCTAAACTGATTGCTGCTGATTCCACTGTGCTGCATGATTGTAGTGGGTTTACTAATGCTTTAGGTCTCGTAGCCAGGGGGGCAACTTTCAATGGGGGGACATGTCCACCCCACATTCTGAAATAGCATTTTTGTCCCCCCTAGTTTTATCATTGGAATGTGATACAAAACTGGGCAGCAGTGTGCCTTAGGACCATGCGGACACCTCCGAGACGATGGTTAGGCTGTTTGGAGTGTTTATCCTACTGAATAAAAAAAAGAGTATATCTTTTTTAAACTTCTCCCCCACTTCTAAAACAAAAGTTGCTCCCTTGCTAGTAGCTATGTTAACTATGACGTGACAACGTTGTAGGCTTTGTGTAGCAGTAAGCAGTCAAGATAGCTTTGGCTTGAAAATGTTTTTTTTTTGCCTGTTCATAGACAGCTGATGTGTTGAGCACTGAAGTACCCAAGTAAAGGGAAAAGGTGAGAGGAGTAGAGTGCATAGATAGATGCGAGAAGGAATTGTTTGTGCATGAAAGTGAATTGTGTTTGATCAGGGGTGTATTCATTGTGCCGATTCTGTTGCAAAACGTTTCTTAAACGGAAGCAAATGGAACGAAACGGGGAAAAACATACCTGAATTTGTACAATAAAAACTCTTGTTTGCAACTGTTTGACTCATGATTACACCCTAGATCAGAGTTTCCCAAAGTCGGTCCTGGGGCACCTTGTGGGTGTACGTTTTGGTTTTTGCCCTAGCATAACACATCTGATTCAAATCATCAAAGCTTGATGGTGAGCTGATTATTTGAATCAGCTGTGAAGTGTTAGGGTAAAAACCAAAACGTGCACCCAGTGGAGGCCCCCAGGGCCGACTTTGGGAAACGCTGCCCTAGATCAGCTCGATGCAGGCAAGAGTGTGCAAGGCGGTATTGCATGTGTCACTGTCTGTCACCTTGATTACTCAAAATTCCCTCGACCTGTGAACCTACGTTGTAAACATTCATTCGTAGGCTAGGTTGTAGCAACCTCATGATGGGTAGAGGAAAAACGCTTGTATCGTGTAGTAGCCTAAACCTACCAATGTTACATTTAACTGGGTGAATGGAATATGAATGACAGTCATCCAATATGCTGTAATAAAAATAAGACCATGTTTAAAAATGTAATCCTCCTCCCTCATCTTAAACAGCACCAATCGCCACTGAAATGCCCCATATAGAAGAATCATTGAGCTCTCATATATCTGTGTGTGCTCATGAGGGCTGAAGGAAGGAAGCAGGCAGCATTGAGCCGTTCTAGAATAGAAGACTGCCTGCCTGCTGGTGCACACCTGCTGTGAGCTGGTCTCCTTCTCGTCCTCCTTTTTTCCCTTCTCCTCCCTTCTTTCCTTCTCTACCCTTCCTTCTCCCCCTCCCTCCTTTTCTCCCTTCCCTCCTTCTCTCCCTCCCTTACCCCCCTTCTCCCTCTCCCTCTTTTTCTCCCCTCCCACTTCTCTCACCCTGCCATGTTTCCTTGAGCTGCAGTGAGAGAGCCATTGGGCCATGTCTTTATTTGTGTTCCCCCTGCTTCCTCTTTATTGTTGTGTAGAGAGAGAGCAAGAGAGAGAGAGAAAGAGCGCACCCTGCCCCTCCCCCACCCCTCCAACCCCAGAGCCCTGCATAGTGCTTCATGCCAAGCAACATGAGATGCTCCCTCTTTCTATCTCTATTTCCTAGATTCCTTGTTTTTCTAGTTGGGGGCTCTCATACCATTGTATGGTGGCTCAGGAGGACCAGGTGGTCTCTGCTTTTTATATTTGGTGGTTTATTATTTGTTGTATCTTTAATAATGAAGAAATATTTTCTAATAGAGTGAAAGGGTATATTTTAGTAGCCAGACAGACTCTCTCAAAGACCAGAACATTTCAAATTCACCAGGAAATAGAAATATCATCAATCTCCCTTTATAAGATATGAAATTCAATCATTATCAAGATGTATGCAATGAATGGAGGACTTATGATTGCTGTTGTGATAATAACAACAACAAAAATATATTGTACATTTTTTCAAATGTCTCTGAAGTGGTTCTCCTTGGTCCATGAGATCCCAAATGAAGTGTAGGCTACTCCTGTCCTCTGTATGGTTTTAAAGACCCACTGCACATTGTGTGGGTTGCACAAGTTACAGGCCTATACTATAACTCTGCAATTAGGCTATTGTTAAAGGCAAGTAGGCCATACTTTTCTAAACTGTATGGGGTCCCTGTCCTTAGTGCACCCACTCCACAATCAAAAATAACGCGGTAATCAGAATATTGCTAAATGATACCACAACATGCCTAGGAAAATATCCCTACAGTTTTTTGTTTGTTCCACAATTAACATGAGAGTAAGCTAAGTCCACTAGGACCTTGTGTTATTGCCGTTAGACATGGGTTCAAATTGAATTTGTTTTCTTTTAAATACTTTAGCTCTACTTGATTGAGTTTTTCTGGTGCAATGTAACCAATCGAACAGTCCCAAAAGTCCAAAACCCACCATCTGGCACTCCAGTCAGGCTCAAGTAAACGTTCAAATTTGTATGATTTCAAATACTATTTGAACCCAGGTCTGATTGCTGCTGCTGTTGTGGTGGAGCTTGATGGTGAAGAACACAGCTATTAATACTGCTGCTTCCTCTGGGGCCCAGGCTCACTCACACACTCACACACACACACACACACACACACACACACACACACACACACACACACACACACACACACACACACACACACACACACACACACACACACACACACACACACACACACACACACACACACACACACACACACACACACACACACCAGGCCCAATCAGACAGGAAGTGTACAGTGTTGTTTTTAAAGGTTCCCTCAGGCTGCAGAGGATGACATTGTACTTTGGGCTCTTTTAAAAACAAACATGAACCTGGGTCAGTGTATTTCTGCACTGTAACTATGATTATCTTTGCAAAAGTTGAAATGAGTTTGATGTAGGCTACTGTATGTCAAACCAGTCACTTTCACTGGGATTTTAACTGAATTAAATCAAATACAGACATCTGACATTACTTTCCACTGGTGACCCTTGTAGATATTTCTAGACAACTAACATTCACATGGCAAGAATAACTTCCAAAAGTGAATCAATTTCAACATGCATTGTAAAGAAGACATTCATTATTTAACTTTCAATAAGTTTTCAAGAAACCAGAAAACAAGTGTTTTTTTCTACATAAAGCTAGTCTACACATGCTGTATGTAGTTAGCTACATGCATTTCCCAAGGCTTGGGTCGATTACTTTCTAAATCTAATCTGTTACAATTACCTGTCCAAAATTGTAATCAGTGATGTAAGTTTTGGATTACCCAAACTCAGTAACGTAATCTGATTACCTTCAGTTACTTTTGGATTAGAATAAAACAAAACGGATCCATCAAACACATTTGGTGTGTCATCGTAGTGGTTTCTGATTTGTGGTCAGACGCGCTCAGTTGAAACAAACTTAACCTGTTTGGGCTAGCATTTTCACTTTCGGATGAAAAGCGTGGCCTGAGTAAAATTCCTGCTACTCAGTCCCAGAAGCTAAGATATGCATAGTATTAGTATATTTGGATAGAAAACACTCTGAAGTTTGAATGATGTCTGTGAGTATAACAGAACTCATATGGCCGGCGAAAATCTGAGAAAGAATCCAAGCAGGAAGTGGGAAATCTGAGGTTTGTAGTTTTTCAAGTCATTGCCTATCAAATATACAGTGTCTATGGGGTCATATTGTACTTCCTAAGGCTTCCACTGGATGTCAACAGTCTTTAGAACCTTGTTTGATGCTTCTACTGTGGAGAATGAGGGAAGGCGAGCTCTGAGTCAGGTGTCTGGCAGAGTGGCATGAGTTGATCACGCACGTTCACGTGAGAGTGACCTGCGTTCCACTGCAATTCTACAGACAAAGGAATTCTTCAGTTGAAACATTATTGAAGATGTTAAAAACACCCTAAAGATTGATTCTATACTTTGTTTGACATGTTTCTATGGACTGTAACAGAACTTTTTGACTTTTCGTCTGGACCTAGTGATCGCGCGTCATGAATTGGATTTGTGAACTCAAGGCGCGAACAACAAGGAGGTATTTGTACATAAATGATGGACTTCATTGAACTAAACAAACATTTATTGTGGAACTGGGATTCCTGGGAGTGCATTCCCATGAAGATCATCAAAGGTAAGTGAATATTTATAATGCTATTTCTGACCTCTGTTGACACCACAACATGGCGGGTATCTGTTTTGCTTGTTTTGGTCTCTGAGCGCCATACTCAGACTATTGCATGGTTTGCTTTTTGCGTAAAGCTATTTTGAAATCTGACAAAGCGGTTGCAGTAAGGAGAAGTATATCTATAATTCTGTGCATAATACTTGTATCTTTTATCAAAGTTTATTATGAGTATTTCTGTAAATTGATGTGGTTCTGTGCAAATTCATGGGATGTTTTGGAGGCAAAGCCAAATGTAAACTGAGGTTTTTGGATATAAATATGAACTTGATCGAACAAAACATGCATATATTGTGTAACATGTTGTCCCGGGAGTGTCATCTGATGAAGATCATCAAAGGTTAGTGATTAATTTTATCTCTATTTCTGCTTTTTGTGACTCCTATCTTTGGTTGGAAAATGGCTGTATGCTTTCTGTGACTAGCTGCTGACCTAACATAATGATATGTTGTGCTTTTGCCGAAAAGCATTTTTGAAATCGGACACTGTGGTTGGATTAACGAGAAATGTATCTTTAAAATGGTGTCTAATACTTGTATGTTTAAGAAATTTGAATTATGAGATTTCTGTTGTTTGAATTTGGCACCCTGCAATTTCACTGGCTGTTGGCAAGTGGTTCTGCTCGCGGAACAGCGGAATCCCGTTCCCAGACAGGTTAAACTTGCGCCTTTTTTCAATGCTGAATTGAATGTCATTGAGAAAAGGTGCCAATGTATTTTTTCGCAAACATTCTTTCTGAATTTAAAAGTAATCCAATAAATAATCATCTAGTCTTTAAAAAGTATCTGTAATCTGATTATAATATTTTAGCTGGTAACGTAAATTACAAATGTAGTCAAATTACATGTAATCAGTTACTCCCCAAACCTGCATTTCCCCTACTTGTCTTAGCTGTAGTTTCAGTTCAGCCTGAGTGATTGATAACCAGTCTAATGTCAACACATTTTCAATTATCCATTTGGCTCAGGACACCCTGCTGCTGCTCTGTCCTCTAGCTCCCAATGCATTGTGGGGAGGTAAATAAACATGGCTAGGGGAGGGAGGGGGAGGGGAGGAGGAATGTGGAGAGATGGAGGAGGAGGAGTAAGGGAGTCCAATGTTTAACCTCCACAACAGCCTTCCAAAGTATCTGATAACGTTGGAACATGCAGGGAAAAAAACAAGCAAATAATTGTAAACCATTGCTGGAAGCCAAAGTATAAAAGTGAAGAAACGGTCCAGAACCCACTTTGATATAGTCGCATCATGTGATATTACGATAATACAGTTTTTCTTTATTTAATCTTTCACATGCAGCATGTCCTAGTTCTAGCTAGCAGCCATGCACAACAGACGTTTCAGTCCGAAAACGTGTTTTATCTGTGAAAGAACACTGAACAACAACCTAAATATCAACTGCAAGCAGCCTTCCTGCCAAAAGGCTGTCAAGCCAAAGCTTCAGAGCCCAGAGCTGAGTCATTCTGTGCGTCCCAAATGGCCCCCTATTCCCTTTATGGTGCACTACTTTTGACCAGGGTCCATATGGTTTTGGTCAAAAGTAGTGTACTAAATAGGAACCTCATGCCATTTGGGACGCAAACACTGTTATTGCTGCGTGAGCGTAGGCCAGCCAGCCCACCAGCCGCTTTGACAACAGCGTCTCCATGGTGATCCCCAGGGAAAGGTCATGAACCGACAGGCTCGGAATGTTTGAAGGTCTGGCCGATTGGCCTGTTGGCTATTTACGCAGATGACACAGGACAGAGTAGAAAGCAGTGGAGGACTGGATATGGCCTGTATGTAGTCTGTTTCCCTAGTTGTGCTGTTTCTTCCCAATTTTTTTAAATGTATATCTACGATTAATCTGATCATTTCCTTTTAGACAATGTTGATTGCCCTGATTATTGGATGCAGATTGTTGGTTGTCTTTTCACAGCGACACAATTACACAATCTTGTCAATCTACAAATAGACAAAGTAGTCATCCTATGATATATTCCCCTTTTATCTCGCATGTTGAATCTTGGCTTTTATAAAGATATGCAAGCCAGCAGTTATGTAGCCCAAAGCTGTAGCCACTATAACAGCATGACAATGCAATTGTGTAGTGTGTATAACATTTACATTTACATTTAAGTCATTTAGCAGATATAACAGTTATCATCTTCTAAAGCAGAATGACTTGTTCAAGGGCCAGGGACTCTGAGGTACTCTATGGAATGTACTGGTCCTGCAGGAACTATAACAGAAATAGAGAGATTGAGAGACGCAGAGACAAGGTAGAACTGGAATTGCAGTGTGAAAATGTAGGGGTGAGAAAGATCCAAACGACCAATGGACAGACTGACAGACTGATCAACCAAACGTCTGTCTGTTTGTCTGTCTGTCTGACAGAAAGACAGATAAATATATAGACAGTGTAACAGATAGAGAAACATACACTACCAGCCAAAAGTTTTAGTACACATACTAATTTAAGGGTTTTTCTTTATTTTTACACTTTTCTATATTGTAGAATAATAGTGAAAACATCAAAACTATGAAATAACACATATGGAGTCATGTAGTAGACAAAAAAGTGTTAAACATATATTTTATATTTGATCATTTTTCTACGGCTGGCCGTGCTTTCCACCTGGCTACCCCAACCCCGGGCCAACAGCTCTGCACCCCCCACAGCAACTAGCCTAAGCCCCCCCCCTCCCCCACTTCTCCTTCACCCAAATCCAGATAACTGATGTTCTGAAAGAGCTGCAAAATCTGGACCCCTACATATCAGCTGGGCTAGACAATCTGTACCCTCTCTTTCTAAAATGATCCATTATTTCAAAAAGTATTATTATTATAATTTCAAAAACTGCAACCCCTATTACTAGCCTGTTCAACCTCTCTTTTGTATTGTCTGAGATCCCTGAAGATTGGAAAGCTGCCCCGGTCATCCCTCTCTTCAAAGGGGGAGACACTCTAGACCCAAACTGTTACAGACCTATATCTATCCTGCCCTGCCTTTCTGAAGTCTTCCAAAGCCATCTTAACAAAGCATTTGATTCCCACTGTACCTTCTCCGCTATGCAATCTGGTTTCCAAGCTGGTCATGGGTGCACCTCAGCCACTCTCAAGTTCCTAAACTATATCATAACCGCCATCAATATAAGACAGTACTGTGCAACCGTCTTCATCGACCTGGCCAAGGCTTTCAACTCTGCATTCTTATCGGCAGACTCAATAGCCTTGGTTTCTCAAATGACTGCCCCGCCTGGTTCACCAACTACTTCTCAGATAGAGTTTAGTGTGTAAAATCAAATGGCCTGTTGTCCGGACCTTTGGACCTCTCTCTTTATGTGGGTGCCACGGGGTTCAATTATTGGGCCGACTCTTTTCTCTGTATATATCAATGATGTCACTCTTTCTGCTGGTGATTCTCTAATCTACCTCTACGCAGATGACACCATTCTGTATACGTCTGGCCCTTCTTTGGACACTGTGTTAACAAACCTCCAAACGAGCGTCAATGCCATACAACACTCCTTCCGTGGCCTCCAACTGCTCTTAAATGCTAGTAAAACTAAATGCATGCTCTTCAACCGATCGCTGCCTGCACCCTCCCACCCGACTAGCATCACTACTCTGGACGGTTCTGACTTAGAATATGTGGACAACTATAAATACCTAGGTGTCTGGTGTCATGTCTTTACTATCATTACCTGAAGACTGATAGTTTTTATCAAAGATTCTCTGTAATTAGTTACTACGCGATCAATTGATTAATCACGTAACTAATTAACTAGGAAGTCAGGGCACCAAGGAAAAATATTCAGATTACAAAGTTATAATTTCCTAAAATAACTTTTCAGATATTTTATCTGATCAATTAGTCTTCGAATTAATTAATTATTTACTTTATCTCACGTTAGTCTCATTCCAAACGTCGTAAATTGTTGGTTATCTGCACGAACCCAGTCTTCACTATGAGTCATCCACACATCAATTGTCTTAAATCGTTTATTTATTAACTAACTAAGTAAATCACAGAAATGCGTAAACAAACAAACAAGGTAAATGTAATGATAGGAGAATGTGCCCTAGTGGGCTAAACCGGCTTGTCGGCTTGTTAGACAAAAGGGGAAGTGGGGGTCGACTAAGAAGTCACTACAAAGTGAGAATTCTAACAATTGAAATGCTAATCCTTTGCACATGAACGCTCACTCATTCGGGAACAATTGCAATCAATATACACTGCTCAAAAAAATAAAGGGAACACTAAAATAACACATCCTAGATCTGAATGAATGAAACATTCTTATTAAATACTTTTTTCTTTACAAAGTTGAATGTGCTGACAACAAAATCACACAAAAATGATCAATGGAAATCAAATTTATCAACCCATGGAGGTCTGGATTTGGAGTCACACTCAAAATTAAAGTGGAAAACCACACTACAGGCTGATCCAACTTTGATGTAATGTCCTTAAAACAAGTCAAAATGAGGCTCAGTAGTGTGTGTGGCCTCCACGTGCCTGTATGACCTCCCAACAACGCCTGGGCATGCTCCTGATGAGGTGGCGGATGGTCTCCTGAGGGATCTCCTCCCAGACCTGGACTAAAGCATCCGCCAACTCCTGGACAGTCTGTGGTGCAATGTGGCGTTGGAGGATGGAGCGAGACATGATGTCCCAGATGTGCTCAATTGGATTCAGGTCTGGGGAACGGGCGGGCCAGTCCATAGCATCAATGCCTTCCTCTTGCAGGAACTGCTGACACACTCCATCCACATGAGGTCGAGCATTGTCTTGCATTAGGAGGAACCCAGGGCCAACCGCACCAGCATATGGTCTCACAAGGGGTCTGAGGATCTCATCTCGGTACCTAATGGCAGTCAGGCTACCTCTGGCGAGCACATGGAGGGCTGTGCGGCCCCCCAAAGAAATGCCACCCCACACCATGAATGACCCACCGCCAAACCGGTCATGCTGGAGGATGTTGCAGGCAGCAGAACGTTCTCCACAGCGTCTCCAGACTCTGTCACGTCTGTCACATGTGCTCAGTGTGAACCTGCTTTCATTTGTGAAGAGCACAGGGCGCCAGTGGCGAATTTGCCAATCTTGGTGTTCTCTGACAAATGCCAAACGTCCTGCACGGTGTTGGGCTGTAACCCCCACCTGTGGACGTCGGGCCCTCATATTACCCTCATGGAGTCTGTTTCTGACCGTTTGAGCAGACACATGCACATTTGTGGCCTGCTGGAGGTCATTTTGCAGGGCTCTGGCAGTGCTCCTCCTGCTCCTCCTTGCACAAAGGCAGAGGTAGCAGTCCTGTTGCTGGGTTGTTGCCCTCCTACGGCCTCCTCCACGTCTCCTGATGTACTGGCCTGTCTCCTGGTAGCGCCTCCATGCTCTGGACACTACGCTGACAGATACAGCAAACCTTCTCTCCACAGCTCGCATTGATGTGCCAACCTGAATGAGCTGCACTACCTGAGCCACTTGTGTGGGTTGTAGACTCCGTCTCATGCTACCACTAGAGTGAAAGCACCACCAGCATTTAAAAGGGACCAAAACATCAGCCAGGAAGCATAGGAACTGACAAGTGGTCTGTGGTCCCCACCTTCAGAACCACACCTTTATTGTGGGTGTCTTGTTAATTGCCTATAATTTCCACCTGTTGTCTATTCTATTTGTACAACAGCATGTGAAATGTATTGTCAATCAGTGTTGTTTCCTAAATGGACAGTTTGATTTCACAGAAGTGTGATTGACTTGGAGTTACATTGTGTTGTTTAAGTGTTCCCTTTATTTTTTTGAGCAGTGTATATATTTACGCTCAGTCTGTCGTCTTGTTCGCTGGTGAAAAGTTCATTTGTTTTGTAGAATTGTCCGTAACTCTCCTTCTCTCTCTCGGTTGTGGTTAGAGGGGATTGTTCAGAGTTACATTCGTTGTAGAATGAATGTTTTGGCGGTTGTCGTTCTTCGCGTTCAATGATCCCGAATTCCTAGCTGCAGACTAGTAATCAATATCAAAGACTTGTTCTTATTCTGTCGGTATCGATAGTCTAAGAGTTTAACCATGTGGTATGGTTAAAAGATTCAGCAATAGTCTATAACCTTTGTCCTCCTAATGGAGAAAAACATGGTCTGCAACCTTTAGCCATCTCGTAATTGAGGTAAGCTCGGTCTGCTGATAATTTCTCAAAGTTGGGTTTTATTCGGAATGGCAGGGTTCAGGGGCTGTCCTCTGATTTAGTTCAAATCAAAATGGAATTGTATTTTTCTTCATTAAACAGTCCAAAATCATATTACACAATTATAAAAACAGTATCATACTCACTCATTCATCTTATACAACAATTAGATGTAAACCTCATATCTGAGGTTATTATATAAACAGCGTTATGGTAATGTGGCCACACCGTCTCCCATGAACTTCCCCAAGTTGTGACAAACGGACCAGTTCGTAGCTGGATTCTTCACCGATCTTTTATACTTTCTCCGGAACATGACATTTGTTCGTACCTCAATTTCTGTGAGGTGGAAGGAATTCCTTTGTTCTCCATGAAAAACTACTCTCTCTATACTGTGTGTCCATGAGGAGATTCTCAGGAATTTACGACGTCTCTCTGACCACAGCAACCTAGTTGAAGGAGGAAAGGAGGAGGTATACCCAAAGTGGCCAACACTGGTTAGACTGTATCTCTCCTTCCCGACTCACATTAATCATCTCCATTCCAAAATTAAACCTAGCATCGGCTTCCTATTTTGCAACAAAGCCTCCTTCACTCATGCTGCTAAATATACCCTAATAAAACACCCACCCGTAGCACGCGCTCCAGCAGTTATATTTCACAGGTCATCCCCAAAGCCAACACCTCCTTTGCCCGCCTTTCTTTCCAGTTCTCTGCTGCCAATGACTGGAACAAATTGCAAAAATCATTGAAGCTGGAGACTTATATCTCCCTCACTAACTTTAAGCATCAGCTGTCAGAGCAGCTTAACAATCACTGCACCTGTACACAGCCCATCTGTAAATAGCCCACACAACTACCTCACCCCCATTTTGTTATTTATTTTTGCTCTTTTGCTCCCCAGTATCCCTACTTGCACATCATCATCTGCACATCTATCACTCCAGTGTTAATGCTAAATTGTAATTATTTCACCACTATGGCCTATTTATTGCCTTACCTCCCTAATCTTACAACATTTGCACACACTGTATATAGATTTTTGTCTATTGTGTTATTGACTCTACGTTTGTTCATCCCATGTGTAACTCTGTGTTGTTGTTTTTGTCCAACTGCTTTGCTTTATCTTGGCCAGGTCGCAGTTGTAAATGAGAACTTGTTCTCAACTGGTCTACCTGGTTCAATAAAGGTGAAATATATATTTTTTTTAATGAGTAGGTGTTCTAAAACTTTTGACCATTAGTGTACAGTGGGACTGTGAGTTAAGTGGGACTGTGAGTTAAGTGTACGTCAGTCAGGAGTTGGTTAGGTGGGTGGGTGGTATGTGAGGGTGGTGACATTAAGCCAAGATCATGAATCATTGAGTAGCCCAATTAACAGTGTGGCAGCTCCACGGAGTGGGAGCTCAGCTCAGCTCAGCTCTGGGAATAAGCGCTGATAACAGCTGAAGGTGCAGGCGTGGCAGTCGCCTCAAGCCACAGATGGGCCAAACATGACACAATAATCACGGAGATGTGTGTAGTTAAGAGCCAACCCCAGTCCCCGAACATTAAAGAATATTCTTTTCAATTCAGTCAATATTGTATTTTAGATTATTTTCCTATGAGGATTTTTCAATACATTCACCCCAACCCTGACCCCTAGGGAGAATGGGGAATAGGGTCTTTCTTGTATAAGCAGTAGAGGAGTTGGTATGTGTTACCAGCCCAATGGGCAGTGGAGGCCTCCCTCCCACCACTCTCTTTGTGTTAAAGTGGGACTGGGAGGGAGCAATGTGGCCATGGACATCAGGGGACAAAAAGCTGGATGCACAGGAATCACAGACAGACAATGCTTGTGGCAGAGCGAGAGAGTGCGCTCGCACACACACACACACACACACACACACACACACACACACACACACACACACACACACACACACACACACACACACACACACACACACACACACACACACACACACACACACGCACGCATGCATGCACATACACATACTTTGTCTCTCTCTCCGTCTCTCTTTCTCTTTGTCTCTCATTCTCTCTCTCTCTGTCTCACTTTCTCTCCCCTCTGTCTCTCTCTTAATTCATTAGTGAAGTGTGGTGTACCCATTGACATCTCCCTGCTCTGCTCCTGAAGAGTCAGGCTTGGTTTGGGGCTTTTCCTTCTCTCTCCTTGACAAACAAAAGGCTGTGACACAGTCATTGTCAAACCACAATTGAGCCTCACTACACAACAATTACACTGTGGTGATGCCTCATGCATAGCCACACAAGCCATGGACATATGCCGCCAGTGGCCTAATGAAGCCATGTGCGCGCACACACACACACACACACACACACACACACACACACACACACACACACACACACACACACACACACACACACACACACACACACACACACACACACACACACACACACACACACACACACACACACACACACACACACACACACACACACAAGCAGCTTGGCTGTGCTGTGCTGTGCTCACCACTCAGCACTAATCAATGCAAGGCTTGGCTGTGACAAGGCAGCAAAAGTCACACAGCAAATGCCAGCTTGTCTTTACATTACTGTGGAGATTAATGATATAAACTACTGCCAAAAAAATATGTAGTTGAAAACTAGAATTTTTACAAATAAAATAAATGTATAAACATTTGTTGTTGTTTTTCTCTCCGCATGGAGATACTGTGTAACATATGTTTAATGCATATCATTAATTAGTCTAATACAGAATTATAGGCCTTCATTAAATATAATATTAAGAAAACACATCTACACACAGGAATGGTAAGGATTTGAAACACCAAGCTGCTCTGACATAACCAGGTGGCCTAGCAGTTAAGAGCGTTGGGCCAATAACCGAAAGGTGGTTGGTTCAGGTGAAAAATCTATCGATGTGCCCATGAGCAAGGCACTCAACCCTATTTGCTCCTGTAAGTCACTCTGGATAAGAGTCTCTGCTAAATGACTCAAATGTAAAGGTAAATATAAGACTTTACTTCAAAGTAGATAGCTCACTGGTACATTATTACATGACAACTCAGCTAGGGGGATTTCCACTGTCCTCAAAGGGCTCAATGGTAAAGTTTGCTTACATTGAATACCCCCTTAGGTGGACACACAGGATCCAATTCAGATGTTGCCCAGCTAGTGTCTCTCCTATTTCTAATGCCCTGTATGTTCTCATACAAAGACAACTCTATGTGGGCAGCAGCAGTAGTCTGACTGCTGGTCTTCCCATGACCGGGCCGGGCTGACCGGCCATGTGTAACTCTATAGCAAAGTAACACACACACACACACACACACACACACACACACACACACACACACACACACACACACACACACACACACACACACACACACACACACACACACACACACACACACACACACACACACACACACACACACACACACACACACACACACACACACACTTACTAACATTAAAACGGGGCGGGTGCCACAGCGACAGTGTCACGGCAACAGTGTGACGGACAGGCCTGTGTCATGGATAACACGACGTGGCTGTTGCCTTCGACTGCTGTGTCAGACGTGTTAAGCAACAGGAACAGGGGGTGGGTCAGTGGACAGTAGAGTACAAGGCTTTGGGTTGGATTCCTCTAGAGCAAAGGGCAGGGCAACAGAATAGAACACAGTGATTCAATGAGATACTGCTATTTATCACATGCGCTGAATTCAACTTTACAGTGAAATGCTTGCTTACGAGCCCTTAACCAACAGTGCAGTTTTAAGAAAATATAGTTACTAAATAAACTAAAGTCAAAAAAGTAACACAATAAAATAACAATAACGAGGCTATATACAAGGGGTACTGGTAAGGAGTCAATGTGCGGGGGTACAGGTTAGTCGAGGTAATTGAGATAATTTGTACATGCAGGTCGGGGTAAAGTGACTATGCATAGATAATAAACAGCGAGTAGCAGCAGTGTAAAAAAAATGCAAATAGTCTGCTTGGCCATTTGATTAATTGTATAGCAGTCTTACGGCTTGGGGTTAGAAGCTGTTAAAGAGCCTGAGATTTGCAATGCATTAGAAGGTAAAGCCTCATTGGCCTTTTGGTTTTCCTTATTGCATTGTTGTCAAGCTGTAACTGTTGTTGACTACAGCACACACACATACGCACACAAACAAACAACAAAGTGTAATGAGGGACATCAAACCACCAGTCAGTGCTGTGCGTATCAGAAACCTCCCTTTCCAAATGACCAGTAGTCCTTTCCCCACAACACACACTGTGGACTAATCCTGTACAGGGGTAGTTAAAGAAAACAATGAGAGCGGGTAGGATAGAGGGAAGGAGGGAGGGAGGGAGGGAGGGATAGAGGGATATGTGTCAGAGACAGAACAAAGACAACTCAATCTAACTGCAGATGACTATTTCACACACCATTAGTATAGGTCTGGGCCCAACGCAATACCCTGGCAAAGCATATCCTCTAGGGTTACAGGAGTTAAAGAGAGATTTTATGGTGTTGGATTTGATGGTATGTTTGAAGGCCATTTGATCAAACCATTTGAAATTCTGATCAACTCATTTCTGCAATAGAAGATGCATGTATATTGAATGTCAAACTTATGAAAATAACCATATATTTTACAGTAAACAGGTTGGTGTATGGACTGGGAGGAGGAGAAGAGCTGGACAATGCAGGTTCTCAGGGAGACAATATATTACAACAACCATCCCTGACAGAACACAACCCCAAAACATTCCCTGGCTAGTTTCCATGCCAAATATTCCTGAAATTCTGTGTTAACCTGTTCAACCAAAACAAACAAATGTCACACGAACGTTTGCACATACACAGACATACACACACACTAATTTCTGACAAGAGTCGTCTTTTCATAATCCAGGCAGACAGAATGATTATGTAAGCAGTTATCCAATCGAAACCCGATTGGATCACAGAGTCCTCTCCTTTCTGCTGCCTGTTTGTTCCCACAGCAGAGAGACACAGACCAACTCTGCTGCTGCCTGTTTGTTCTCACAGCAGAGAGACACAGACCAACTCTGCTGCTGCCTGTTTGTTCCCACAGCAGAGAGACACAGACCAACTCTGCTGCTGCCTGTTTGTTCCCACAGCAGAGAGACACAGACCAACTCTGCTGCTGCCTGTTTGTTCTCACAGCAGAGAGACACAGACCAATGCTGCTGCTGCCTGTTTGTTCCCACAGCAGAGAGACACAGACCAACTCTGCTGCTGCCTGTTTGTTCTCACAGCAGAGAGACACAGACCAATGCTGCTGCTGCCTGTTTGTTCCCACAGCAGAGAGACACAGACCAACTCTGCTGCTGCCTTTTTGTTCCCACAGCAGAGAGACACAGACCAACTCTGCTGCTGCCTGTTTGTTCTCACAGCAGAGAGACACAGACCAACTCTGCTGCTGCCTGTTTGTTCCCACAGCAGAGAGACACAGACCAACTCTGCTGCTGCCTGTTTGTTCCCACAGCAGAGAGACACAGACCAACTCTGCCAGGAGGACAGCAGGACAAAGAAACCAGACAATTTAACAGAGGTTTATGTAACAATACAGAGCACACACACACACACACACACACACACACACACACACACACACACACACACACACACACACACACACACACACACACACACACACACACACACACACACACACACACACACACACACACACACACTCTCTTGTACAACTAACCTTGTGGGGCCAAACAATTAAGTCCCATTCAAAATCCTATTTTCCCTAACCCCTATCCCTAACCCGTACACAAACCATAACCTTAACCCTAACCTTAACACGAAAACCGAACTTTAATCCTAACCCTAAACCTAACCCTAGCTCCTAACCCTAAAACTAACCCTAGCTCCTAACCCTAAACCTAATTCTAACCCTAGCTCCTAACCCTAACACTAATTCTAACATTAACTCTAAACCCCATAGAAATAGCATTTGACCTTGTGGGGACCAACAAAACGTCCTCAGTTTGTCAAATTTTTGTTAATTTACTATTCTTGTGGGGACTTCTGATCCCCACAAGTATAGTTAAACACATCCACACGTGCAGAGGAACTGGACATGCCTGGCTGAGGCAAGGAGAGTAGCGTAGACACACTGTATAGCACAGCACATGAATACAGAATGAGTGAGTGAATGATTCTCCTTTGGCCCGTTTTACTGCGTTTAATGGTAGACTGTACAGTTCAGGGGCAAGACTTTGAGACACAATTGAGTACAGGCTAACGAGGGTGCTTGATAGAGTGATGTAAGTGATTCTCCTTTGGCCTGCTTTCAGTGCAGACTGCACGGAGGCCAGGCAGACGTAGAGAGGGAGTGGAGGAATTCACAGGTCCACCTTTGACCTGCCTATCTATCTATCTATCTATCTATCTATCTATCTATCTATCTATCTATCTATCTATCTATCTATCTATCTATCTATCTATCTATCTATCTATCTATCTATCTATAATATATGTAGCATCTATGTAGGGCATATATGTAGCATCTATGAAAAGTCTATGTAGCATCTATGTAGGGCATCTATGTAGAATATATGTAGGGCATCTATGTAGCATCTATGTAGGGCATCTATGTAGGGCATGTATGTAGCATCTATGTAGTGCATATATGTATTGTCTATGTAGGGCATCTATGTAGGGCATCTCTGTATCATCTATGTAGCATCTATGTAGTGTAACTATGTAGCATATATTTAGGGCATCTATGTAGCGTCTATTTAGGGCATCTATGTAGGGCATGTCTGTATCATCTATGTAGGGCATCTATGTGTCATCTATGTATCGTCTTTGTATGGCATCTATGTAGGGCATCTATGCATCATCTATGTATAATCTAAGTATCATGTATGTAGAGCATCTATGTAGGGCATCTATGTAACATCTATGTAGGGCATCTATGCAGCATATATGTGAGGCTTCTATGTAGGATCTATGTTGAATATATGTAGGGCATCTATGTAGCATCTATGTAGGGCTTTTATGTAGGGCATCTTTGTAGCATATATGTATCATCTATGTAGCATCTGTGTAGGGCATCTCTGTAACATATATGTATCATCTACATATCATCTATGTAGCATCTGTGTAGGGCATCTATGTAACATATATGTATCATCTATGTATCATCTATGTATCATCTGTGTAGGGCATCTATGTAACATATATGTATCATCTATGTATCATCTGTGTAGCATCTGTGTAGGGCATCTCTGTAACATATATGTATCATCTACATATCATCTATGTAGCATCTGTGTAGGGCATCTATGTAACATATATGTATCATCTATGTATCATCTATGTATCATCTGTGTAGGGCATCTCTGTAACATATATGTATCATCTACATATCATCTGTGTATCATCTATGTATCATCTGTGTAGGGCATCTATGTAACATATATGTATCATCTATGTATCATCTGTGTAGCATCTGTGTAGGGCATCTCTGTAACATATATGTATCATCTACATATCATCTATGTATCATCTATGTATCATCTATGTATCATCTGTGTAGGGCATCTCTGTAACATATATGTATCATCTATGTATCATCTGTGTAGCATCTGTGTAGGGCATCTCTGTAACATATATGTATCATCTACATATCATCTATGTATCATCTGTGTAGGGCATCTATGTAGAATATATGTATCATCTATGTATCATCTGTGTAGGGCATCTCTGTAACATATATGTATCATCTATGTATCATCTGTGTAGCATCTGTGTAGGGCATCTCTGTAACATATATGTATCATCTACATATCATCTATGTATCATCTGTGTAGGGCATCTATGTAACATATATGTATCATCTACATTTCATCTACATATCATCTATGTATCATCTATGTATCATCTGTGTAGGGCATCTCTGTAACATATATGTATCATCTACATATCATCTATGTATCATCTGTGTAGGGCATCTCTGTAACATATATGTATCATCTACATATCATCTATGTATCATCTGTGTAGGGCATCTCTGTAACATATATGTATCATCTACATATCATCTGTGTAGGGCATCTCTGTAACATATATGTATCATCTACATATCATCTATGTATCATCTGTGTAGGGCATCTATGTAACATATATGTATCATCTACATATCATCTATGTATCATCTGTGTAGGGCATCTCTGTAACATATATGTATCATCTACATATCATCTATGTATCATCTGTGTAGGGCATCTCTGTAACATATATGTATCATCTACATATCATCTATGTATCATCTGTGTAGGGCATCTCTGTAACATATATGTATCATCTACATATCATCTATGTATCATCTGTGTAGGGCATCTCTGTAACATATATGTATCATCTACATATCATCTATGTAGCATCTGTGTAGGGCATCTATGTAACATATATGTATCATCTATGTATCATCTGTGTAGGGCATCTCTGTAACATATATGTATCATCTACATATCATCTATGTAGCATCTGTGTAGGGCATCTATGTAACATATATGTATCATCTACATATCATCTATGTAGCATCTGTGTAGGGCATCTATGTAACATATATGTATCATCTACATATCATCTATGTATCATCTATGTATCATCTATGTAGCATCTGTGTAGGGCATCTATGTAACATATATGTATCATCTACATTTCATCTACATATCATCTATGTATCATCTATGTATCATCTGTGTAGGGCATCTATGTAACATATATGTATCATCTACATTTCATCTACATATCATCTATGTATCATCTATGTATCATCTGTGTAGGGCATCTATGTAACATATATGTATCATCTACATATCATCTATGTATCATCTGTGTAGGGCATCTCTGTAACATATATGTATCATCTATGTATCATCTATGTATCATCTGTGTAGGGCATCTCTGTAACATATATGTATCATCTACATATCATCTATGTATCATCTATGTATCATCTGTGTAGGGCATCTCTGTAACATATATGTATCATCTACATATCATCTATGTATCATCTGTGTAGGGCATCTCTGTAACATATATGTATCATCTACATATCATCTATGTATCATCTGTGTAGGGCATCTATGTAACATATATGTATCATCTACATATCATCTATGTATCATCTGTGTAGGGCATCTCTGTAACATATATGTATCATCTACATATCATCTATGTATCATCTGTGTAGGGCATCTATGTAACATATATGTATCATCTACATATCATCTATGTATCATCTGTGTAGGGCATCTCTGTAACATATATGTATCATCTACATATCATCTATGTATCATCTGTGTAGGGCATCTCTGTAACATATATGTATCATCTACATATCATCTATGTATCATCTATGTATCATCTGTGTAGGGCATCTCTGTAACATATATGTATCATCTACATATCATCTATGTATCATCTGTGTAGGGCATCTCTGTAACATATATGTATCATCTACATATCATCTATGTATCATCTGTGTAGGGCATCTCTGTAACATATATGTAT
This sequence comes from Oncorhynchus keta, assembly GCF_023373465.1. Classification (NCBI taxonomy): domain Eukaryota; kingdom Metazoa; phylum Chordata; class Actinopteri; order Salmoniformes; family Salmonidae; genus Oncorhynchus; species Oncorhynchus keta. The sequence continues at coordinate 17,766,475 of NC_068440.1, read as the reverse complement.
CATCTACATATCATCTATGTAGCATCTGTGTAGGGCATCTATGTAACATATATGTATCATCTATGTATCATCTGTGTAGCATCTGTGTAGGGCATCTCTGTAACATATATGTATCATCTACATATCATCTATGTATCATCTATGTATCATCTATGTATCATCTGTGTAGGGCATCTCTGTAACATATATGTATCATCTATGTATCATCTGTGTAGCATCTGTGTAGGGCATCTCTGTAACATATATGTATCATCTACATATCATCTATGTATCATCTGTGTAGGGCATCTATGTAGAATATATGTATCATCTATGTATCATCTGTGTAGGGCATCTCTGTAACATATATGTATCATCTGTGTAGCATCTGTGTAGGGCATCTCTGTAACATATATGTATCATCTACATATCATCTATGTATCATCTATGTATCATCTATGTAGCATCTGTGTAGGGCATCTATGTAACATATATGTATCATCTACATTTCATCTACATATCATCTATGTATCATCTATGTATCATCTGTGTAGGGCATCTATGTAACATATATGTATCATCTACATTTCATCTACATATCATCTATGTATCATCTATGTATCATCTGTGTAGGGCATCTATGTAACATATATGTATCATCTACATATCATCTATGTATCATCTGTGTAGGGCATCTCTGTAACATATATGTATCATCTATGTATCATCTATGTATCATCTGTGTAGGGCATCTCTGTAACATATATGTATCATCTACATATCATCTATGTATCATCTATGTATCATCTGTGTAGGGCATCTCTGTAACATATATGTATCATCTACATATCATCTATGTATCATCTGTGTAGGGCATCTCTGTAACATATATGTATCATCTACATATCATCTATGTATCATCTGTGTAGGGCATCTATGTAACATATATGTATCATCTACATATCATCTATGTATCATCTGTGTAGGGCATCTCTGTAACATATATGTATCATCTACATATCATCTATGTATCATCTGTGTAGGGCATCTATGTAACATATATGTATCATCTACATATCATCTATGTATCATCTGTGTAGGGCATCTCTGTAACATATATGTATCATCTACATATCATCTATGTATCATCTGTGTAGGGCATCTCTGTAACATATATGTATCATCTACATATCATCTATGTATCATCTATGTATCATCTGTGTAGGGCATCTCTGTAACATATATGTATCATCTACATATCATCTATGTATCATCTGTGTAGGGCATCTCTGTAACATATATGTATCATCTACATATCATCTATGTATCATCTGTGTAGGGCATCTCTGTAACATATATGTATCATCTACATATCATCTATGTAGCATCTGTGTAGGGCATCTATGTAACATATATGTATCATCTATGTATCATCTGTGTAGGGCATCTCTGTAACATATATGTATCATCTACATATCATCTATGTATCATCTGTGTAGGGCATCTATGTAACATATATGTATCATCTACATATCATCTATGTATCATCTATGTATCATCTATGTAGCATCTGTGTAGGGCATCTCTGTAACATATATGTATCATCTACATATCATCTATGTAGCATCTGTGTAGGGCATCTATGTAGAATATATGTATCATCTACATATCATATATGTAGCATCTATGTAGGGCATCTATGTAGAATATATGTAGGGCATCTATGTAGAATATATGTAGGGCATCTACGTAGCATCTGTGTAGGGCATCTATGTAGCATCTATGTAGGGCATGTGTGTAGCATCTATGTTGGGCTTATATGTATCACGGGCGGCAGCGTAGCCTAGTGGTTGGACTAGGACCCGGAAGGTTGCGAGTTCAAACCCCCGAGCTGACAAGGTACAAATCTGTCGTTCTGCCCCTGAACAGGCAGTTAACCCACTGTTCCCAGGCCGTCATTGAAAATAAGAATGTGTTCTTAACTGACTCGCCTGGTTAAATAAAAGGTTAAAAAAAAATATATATATATATATATTTTAAATCATCTATGTAAAATATATATTAGCATCTATGTAGGGCATCTATGTAGGATCTATGTAGACTATATGTAGCATCTATGTAGGGTATCAATGTAGGATCTATGTTGAATATTTGTAGGGCATTTATGTAGCATCTATTTAGGGCATTTATATAGAATCTATGTAGGGCATCTATGTAGTGCATTTATGTAGGGTAGCATCTATCATCTATGTAGCATTTATGTAGAATCTATGTTGGGTATCTATGTAGGGCATCTATGTAACATCTATGTATCATCTACATATCATCTATGTATCATCTATGTAGCATCTATGAAGAATCTATGTAGCATCTATGTAGCTTCTATGTAGGGCATCTATGTCGGATCTATGTTGAATATATGTAGCATCTATGTAGGGAATCTATGTAGCATCTATGTAGCATCTATGTAGGGCATCTAGGTAGAATATATGTAGGGCTTTTTTTGACCTTTTAACTACGCAAGTCAGTTAAGAACAAACACTCTAACCACTAGGCTACCTGCCGCCCGAAGTAGAATCTATGTGGAATATATGTAGCATCTATGTAGAATATATGTAGGGCATATATGTAGCATCTATGTAGCATCTATGTAGAATATATGTAGGGCATATATGTAGCATCTATGTAGCATCTATGTAGAATATATGTAGCATCTATGTAGGGCATCTATGTAGGATCTATGTAGAATATATGTAGCATCTTTGTAGGGCATCTATGTAGGATCTATGTTGAATATATGTAGGGCATCTATGTAGAATCTATGTAGGGCATTTTTATAGCATCTATGTAGGGCATCTATGTATCATCTATGTAGCATAAATGTAGGTAATGTATGTAGGGCATCTATGTACCATCTATGTAGGGCATCTTTGTAGCATCTATGTAGGGCATCTATGTAGTACCTATGTAGGGAATATATGTATTATCTATGTAGCATACATGTTGGGCATCTATGTAGCATCTATGTAGGGCATCTATGTAGCATCCATGTAGGGCATTTATTTATCATATATGTATCATTAATGTGGCAGCTATGCAGGGCAGTTATGTAGGGAATCCATGTAGCATTGATGTATCATCTATTTAGCGTCTATGTAGCATATATTTAGGGCATATATGTAGCATCTATGTTCCATCTATGTAGGGCGTCTATGTAGAATATATGTATGGCATCTATGTAGGGCATCTTTGTATCATCTATGTAGGGCATATATGTAGCATCTATGTAGTGCATTTATGTGGCATATATGTAGGGCGTCTATGTAGAATATATGTATGGCATCTATGTAGGGCATCTTTGTATCATCTATGTAGGGCATATATGTAGAATCTATGTAGTGCATTTATGTGGCATATATGTAGGGCATCTATGTAGCATCTATGTATGCATCTATGTAGCGCCTATTTAGGGCATCTATGTAGGGCATATCTGTAGGTCATCTATGTAGGGCGTCTATGCATCATCTATGTATCATATAAGTATCATCTATGTAGAGCATCTATGTAGGGCATCTATGTTGCATCTATGTAGAATATATGGAGGGCATCTATGTAGGGCATCTATTTAGGGCATATATGTGTCATCTATGTATCGTCTATGTAGGGAATCTATGTAGGGCATCTATGCATCATCTATGTATCATCTATATAGAGCATATATGTAGGGCATCTATGTTGCATCTATGTGTCATCTATGTATCGTCTATGTAGGGCATCTATGCATCATCTAAGTATCATCTATGTAGAGCATCTATGTAGGGCATCTATGTAGCATCTATGTAGGGCATATATGTTGCATCTATGTAGAATATATGTAGGGCATCTATGGAGGGCATCTATGTAGTGCTTATGAATGTTCTATAATGCCTTATAAAATAAAGTTGGACCAAACAGATTAAAAATAACACAGACTCCCATTCAAACACATTCCTGTATTGATATTCTGTCCAATCTATATACTGTTCAGGTGTACTGCAAGAGAAAGTCATCTACCTTGGAAGAGGGGATAATTGCATTGCAGTGTTTATGTGGATAACTTAATCAGCGCTGAGGTGTGTTAAGGTAAGCCTGTTCGTGAAATCACACAGACAGAGGAATCAATATTGTGAAGGGCACATGTTACTGTGGTGTACGATAAGCCCTGCTGTTGGTGCCAATGTTATTTTACCATTCTTTCTCCACGTTACACCAAGTCAAATAAAAGTCTAATAAAGATGAAGGGTTGGCATCATGAAAAACCTTCAATCAACTGGAGCAGTGAGTGGAGAAAATAGATGGGTGAGTGCAGAGAACAGAGATAAAAACATAGATAGAAATGATCTTGTCCCTCCTCTCTTTCTCTCTCCTCTCATTCTCCCCTCCTCCCTGGTCCCTGTCAGTCCACTCAGTGTTGATTTCCATATCAATATTTGAGTGGTGCTGAATAATTTAAAGGCGTGTGGTGACACAACAGGATGGGAGGCAGAGTGGCACTTCCCTTGCCACCGCTAGCTAGCTCCTTATTGTGTGTTTACTGTGTGTGTGTGTGGGGGGGGGGGATCTCAAATGCTCATGGGAGAAGAAAAAACCTGTTGGAAAACCACCAGTAAGAACACTTGACGAAATGACTAAAATAAGTGACAATTTCTCTGAATTAAATACATTGCTTTGTATCAGCCTGGTATGTAAGGTAGGTATATGCACTTTGTGTTGTAAGGCCAATGCACTGGCAATAACCTGATGAAGCAAGCCACCTTTGTGGAGAGAGAGAGTAGAGAGAGAGTAGAGGGAGAGAGAGCAAAGAGAGAGTAGAGAGAGCAGAGAGAGAGCAGAGAGAGAGTAGTGAGAGTAGAGAGAGTAGAAAGAGTAGACAGAGTAGAAAGAGAGTAGAGAGAGTAGCAAGAGAGTAGAGAGAGGGAGAGTAGATAGTAGAGAGAGAGTACAGAGAGCGAGAAAGAAAGAAAGTAGAGAGAGTGTAGAGAGAGTAGATAGAGAGATTAGAGAGAGAGTAGAGAATAGAGTAGAAAGAGTGTAGATAGAGTATAGATTATATAGTCTGTAGAGTGAGAGTAGAGAGAGTAGATAGAGAGTAGAGGTTAGAGTAGAGAGAGAGAGTAGAGAGTAGAGTGTGAGAGAGAGAAAGAGAGAGCGAGAGAGTAGAGTAGAGAGTAGAGATAGCGAGGGAGTAGAGAGAGAGAGAGAGAGTAGAGAGAGTAGAGAGAGAGTAGAGAGTAGCAAGAGAGTAGAGAGTATAGAAAGAGAGAAAGAAAGAGAGTAGAGAAAGGGAGAGTAGATAGTAGAGAGTAGAGAGAGAGTACAGAGAGCGAGAAAGAAAGAAAGTAGAGAGATTGTAGAGAGAGTAGATAGAGAGATTAGAGAGAGAGTAGAGAGTAGAAAGAGTGTAGATAGAGTATAGATTATATAGTCTGTAGAGTGAGAGTAGAGAGAGTAGATAGAGAGTAGAGAGGCTAGAGTAGAGAGAGAGAGAGTAGAGAGTAGAGTGTGAGAGAGAGTTCACAAACCTGTTCTTCTAACGCACTGAAGCTTCAGGACCAGAACATCCAATCAATCAGGATGAACCAAATTACAACACAGTCAAAACAAAACTATGTTGCTTATTGGGAAACACAAACACAAGCACAAAGCAAAATGTAGTGCTATCTGGCCCTAAATCGACAGTACACCATGGCTAAATATTTGACCACAGTTACTGATCAAAACCTTAGAAAAACCTTGACAAAGTACAGGCTCAGTGAGCACAGCCTTGCCATTGAGAAGGCTAGACACAGGAAAACCTGGCTCCCTGTAGAGGAAAGGCTGTGCAACCACGGCACAACAGCAGAACCTGAGACGGTGCTGCATTTCCTGACAAAATGTCAAAAATATAAAACAATTAGAGAGTGTCATTTTCCTAAATTTGAAACCCTTATTCAAGGTTTCAAAGACCTCTCTGATGAGGATAGGCTACCCGTCCTGTTGGGGGAGGATGCAGAGAGCTGTGGGTGAGCAGCGCACTACAATGCTGCCCGCCAGTCCTCTCCTGTATGCTTATTGTTATTGTTGAATGTATGGTTATTTTGACCCTTGGTTATTGTTGTTACTGTTGTCCCGTTGACAATTTTGATTCTCATTTTTTGTTTATTTTTATATTGTAAATATCCAAAATAAGCTTTGGCAATATGGACATTGTTACGTCATGCCAATAAAGCGAATTGAATTGAAATTGAGAAAATTGAGTAGAGAGAGCAGAGAGAGAGAGTAGAGAGAGTAGATAGAGAGTAGAGAAATTATATAGAGAGTACAGAGAGAGTAGAGAGGAGAGAGAGAGTAATTAGAGAGTAGAGAGAGAGTAGAGCAAGAGAGAGTAGAGAGAGAGTAGATAGAGAGCAGAGATAGAGTAGAGAGAGTAGATAGTAGAGAGAGGGTAGAGAGAGAGTAGAGAGAGTAGAGAAAGTGGAGAGAGAGAGTAGAGAGCAGAGAGAGTAGAGAGAGTAGATAGAGATTAGATAGTAGAGAGAGAGTAGAGAGAGTAGAGACATTTTATAGAGAGTAGAGAGAGAGCAGAGAGATAGTAGAGAGAGTAGAGTGAGAGTGGAGAGAGAGTAGAGGCAGAGAGAGTAGAGAGAGTAGAGAGAGAAGAGAGTAGATCGAGAGTAGAGAGAGAATAGAGAGAGAGTAATTAGACAGTAGAGAGAGAGTAGAGTGTAGAGACAGAGAGTAGAGAGGGAGAGTAGAGAGAGGGTAGAGAAAGTTTAGAGAGAGTAGAGAGAGAGTAAAGTTAGAGAGCGAGAGTAGAGAGAGTAGGGCGAGAGAAAGAGTGGAAAGAGTAGATATAGGGTAGAGAGAGAGTAGATAGAGAGTAGGTAAAAGGCAGAGATAGAGTAGAGATATTATATAGACAGTAGAGAGAGAGTAGAGAGCGAGATAGTAGAGAGAGAGTATCCGTGGCATTTGTGGCGCGATGGGTAACGATGCTTCGTGAGTGACTGTGGTTGATGTGTGCAGAGGGTCCCTGGTTTGAGCCCAGATTGGGGCGAGGAGAGGGACGGAAGCTATACTGTTACATTGGCAGCAGCACTTGGCAGCAGCACTGTAGACTACTTCCTCACCGACCTAAACCCAGAGCCTTCACAGTCAGCCCACTAACACCTCTCTCGGACCACAGTAAAATCACTGTGTCTGAGAAGAGCAGAACCCAACCATGGAGCATCACGGCCCAATCATTTGCATGGTACAAAACAGGCCTATAGATGGAGTGCAAACAGTACAGACATCTACCAAAAAACATTTAGTAGCCATGAAGGTGTAAATTTGGCTGTTTGGAACATAAACTTTATATTTGACAAATTAGCCTCCTTGGCTAATTTAAAGAAGCATACGAGCAAACCAGAAATAACAGATAATGAAAAATGGTTTGATAATGATTGAAAAAATGTAAGAGAGTCATTGAGAAATATATCTAATCAAAAACACAGAGAACCAGACAACAAAAATATACGCCTTCACTATGGGGAAACACTGAAGCAATACAAACACACCATAAGAACAAAAAAGGAACAGCATATTAGAAATCAGATGGATGGAATTGAGGAATCCGTAGAATCAAACCACTTCTGGGAGAAATTGAATAAATTAAACAAACCTCATCATGAGGAATTGGCTATACAAAATGGGGATATGTGGAGAAATCACTTTGCAAACCTCTACAGCAATATAACAAAGAGCCCAGAACAAAAGGATATACAAGAAAAATGACAAATCCTTGAATCAGCAGGCAAAGACTATCAGAATCCTGTGTATACCCAAATTACAGAAGAAGAATTATTGGGAAATGCACTATCCCAATAACTATGCACTCTCCAACCCAAAAAGGCCTGTGGTGCTGATGTTATTTTAAATGAAATGATCAAATATACAGACCACAAATTCAAATTGGCTATACTCAAACTCTTCAACATTATCCTCACTGCAGGTATTTTCCCCGGTATTTGGAACCAGATCACACCAATCTATAAAAATTGAGACAAATTTGACACAAATAATTACAGAGGAATTTGCATTAACAGCAACTTGGGGGAAATTCTCTGCAGTATTATAAATAGCAGACTACATCATTTCCTTGACGAACACAACGTCCTGAGCAGAAGCCAGATTGGATTTCAAAAAAATTATTGTACAACAGACCACATTTACACCCTCCACACTCTAATTGATAAACAAGTAAATCAAAACAAAGGCAACATCTACTCGTGTTTTGTAGATTTCAAGAAAGCATTTGATTCAATTTGGCACGAAGGTATTTTTTATAAACTAATAGAAAGTGGTATTGGAGGGAAAACACATGATTTTATTAAATCAATGTACACTAAAAAAAAATGTTAAAATTGGCAACAAGCAAACAGACTTCTTCTCTCAGGGACGGGGAGTGAAACAGGGCTGCCCAATAAGTCCAACACTAGTTAACATCTACATTAATGAATTGGCAAAAACATTAGAAGAATCGGCAGCACCTGGTATCACCCTACACAACACTGAAATCAAGTGTCTGCTGTACGCAGATGACCTGGTGCTGCTGTCTCCCACGAAAGAGAGGTTACAGCAGCACCTAGATCATCTGCACAGGTTCTGTCAGACCTGGGCTCTGACAGTTAACCTAAAATAAATATATATATAATGAAATTCCAAAAAAGGTCAGGAAATAAGGATGACAAATATAAATTCTATTTGGACACAGTTCTATTAGAACACACCGAAAACTACACATATCTATGACTAAATATCAGAAACACAGGTAGCTTTCACATGGCTGTGAATGAGCTGAGAGACAAAGTAAGAAGAGCATTCTATTCCATTAAAAGGAACATCAAAATCGAAATTCCAATTAGAATCTGGCTTAAAATGTTTCAATCAGTTATAGAACCAATTGCTCTATATGGCAGTAAAGTATGGGGTACAATCTCTAATAATGAATTTACCAAATGGGACAAACATCCAATCGAAATACTGCATGCAGAGTTTTGCAAGACTGTATTGCAAATAATGCATGTAGAGCAGAATTGGGCCAATACCTCCTCCTCATTCGAATAGAAAAAATATCCATCAAATTTTACAACCATCTAAAAACAAGTGGCCCCAAAACATTCCATCACACAGCTCTACAATGTCAAGAGATGAAACAAGAGAAGAGTCCCCTCAGCCAGCTGGTTCTGAGGCTCAGTTCACTAACCCAAACCAACCCCATAGAGCCTCAGGACACACTCATAAAATCTGGCCCAACCAAATCATCACACAACAAAAAGAAAAATATATCACCTATTGGAAAAAATCGAAGTAAACTTCAATGATATTTGGCTCTAAACAGACAGTACATGGTGGCAGACTATCTGACCACTTTGACTGATAGAAAACTGAGGAAAACATTGACTAGGTACAGACTTAGTGAGCACAGTCTGGCTATAGAGACCGTCACAGACAAACCTGGCTGCCCAGAGAGGACAGGCTGTGCTCACTCTGCTCCAGGGGAGAGGTAGAGACAGAGCTGCATGTCCTATTACATTGTGACAAATACTCAGACCTAAGAGAATATTTATTTCCCAAAATTATAATTCAATACAAAGAATTTGAAACTATAAATGATTAAGAAAAAAACAAATATTTATTGGGTGAAAAGCCTAAATGTGCAGTTTTGGCAGCCAAATATGTGTCCTCCTGCCACAACCTGAGGGACAGCCAGTGAAAAGTGCAAAGTAATGTCGATAATATTTCCCGTTTTGTTTTGGCTTTCATAACACGTCATGTGTCTTCTCAGTCATGTTGCCACTGGTCTACTACCATTGCTTTAATGTATTGTTGTTCTCATTAATTGTCACGACTTCTGCCGAAGTCGTTGCCTCTCCTTGTTCGGGCGGTGCTCGGCGTTCGACGTCACCGGTCTTCTCGCCATCATTGATCCATTTTTCATTTTCCATTGGTTTTGTCTTGTCTTCCCACACACCTGTTTTCAATCCCATTCATTACCTGTTGTGTATTTAACCCTCTGTTTCCCCTCATGTCTTTGTCAGAGATTGTTTATTGTCAGTGTAGTGTTGTTTGTTGTATAGGTGCGCGTCGGGTCTTCGTACCCATATTTTGTTTATGTTCTTTTCCTGTTTAGTGTTATGGAGCATGTTACTAGGACATTATTAAAAGACTCCATTTTACACTCCGTTTGACTCTCCTGCGCCTGACTTCCCTGCCACCTATACACATATGCCTGACATTAATATTGTTGTTGTAGTTGTTGCTAATGGTAATCCCATGTCCACTACGACTATTATTATTGCTGTTGGTCCTACCATTTATTTATATATAAATATGTATATACATTTTATATATAAATATATATTTTTATTTATTTTTATTTTTCGATATGTATACTTTGACAATGTAAGTAATAATGAACTTGCCATGTCAATAAAGTCTATTGAATTGAGTAGAGAGAGAGTTGAGCGCAGGCACTAGAAAAGTCTGCAGCACCCGGCCTCACCCTACTAGAATCTGAAGTCAAATGTATACTGTTTGCTGATGATCTGGTGCTTCTGTCACCAACCAAGGAGGGCCTACAGCAGCACCTAGATATTCTGCACAGATTCTGCCAGACCTGGGCCCTGATAGTAAATCTCAATAAGACCAAAATAAAAAGGTCCAGTCGCCAGGACCACAAATACAAATTCCATCTAGACACCATTGCCCTAGAGCACACACAAAATGATACATACCTTGGCCCAAACATCAGTGCCACAGGTAACTTCCACAAAGCTGTGAATGATCTGAGAGACAAGGCAAGAAGGGCCTTCTATGCCATCAAAAGGAAGATAAAATTGAACATACCAATTAGGATCTGGCTAAAAATACTTGAATCAGTCATAGAGCCCATTGCCCTTTATGGTTGTGAGGTCTGGGGTCTGTTCACCAACCAAGAATTCACAAAATGGGACAAACACCAAATTGATACCCTGCATGCAGAATTCTGCAAAAATATCCTCCATGTACAACACCAAATAATGCATGCAGAGCAGAATTAGGCCGATACCCACTAATTATCAAAATCCAGAAAAGAGCCGTGAAATTCTACAACCACCTAAAAGAAAGCGATTCCCAAACCTTCCATAACAAAGCCATCACCTACAGAGAGATGAACCTGGAGAAGAGTCCCCTAAACAAGCTGGTGCTGGGGCTCTGTTCACAAACACAAACAGACCCCACAGAGCCCCAGGAAAGCAGCACAATTAGACCCAAGCAGATCATGAGAAAACAAAAAGAGAATTACTTGACACATTGGAAAGAATTAACAAAAAAAGCAGAGCAAACTAGAATGCTATTTGACCCTAAACAGAGAGTACACAGTGGCAGAATACCTGACTCAAACTTAAGGAAAGCTTTGACTATGTACAGACTCAGTGAACATAGCCTTGCTATTGAGAAAGGCCGCCGTAGGCAGACCTGGCTTTCAAGAGAAGACAGGCTATGTGCACACTGCCCACAAAATGAGGTGGAAACTGAGCTGCACTTCCTAACCTCCTGCCCAATGTATGACCATATTAGAGACACATATTTCCTTCATATTAAACAGATCCACAAAGAATTTGAAAACAAACCCAATTTTGATAAACTCCCATATCTATTGGGTGAAATCTCAGTGTGCCATCACAGCAGCAAAATTTGTGACCTGCTGCTACAGAAAAGGTCAACCAGTGAAGAACAAACACCATTGTAAATACAACCCATATGTATGCTTATTTATTTTCCCTTTTGTACTTTAACCATTTGTACATTGTTACAACACTGTATATATACATCAATCAATCAATCAAATTTTATTTATATAGCCCTTCGTACATCAGCTGATATCTCAAAGTGCTGTACACAAACCCAGCCTAAAACCCCAAACAGCAAGCAATGCAGGTGTAGAAGCACGGTGGCTAGGAAAAACTCCCTAGAAAGGCCAAAACCTAGGAAGAAACCTAGAGAGGAACCAGGCTATGTGGGGTGGCCAGTCCTCTTCTGGCTGTGCCGGGTGGAGATTATAACAGAACATGGCCAAGATGTTCAAATGTTCATAAATGACCAGCATGGTCGAATAATAACAAGGCAGAACAGTTGAAACTGGAGCAGCAGCACAGTCAGGTGGACTGGGGACAGCAAGGAGTCATCATGTCAGGTCGTCCTGGGGCACGGTCCTTGGGCTCAGGTCCTCCGAGAGAGAGAAAGAAAGAGAGAATTAAAGAGAGTATATGTGGGGTGGCCAGTCCTCTTTTGGCTGTGCCGGGTGGAGATTATAACAGAACATGGCCAAGATGTTCAAATGTTCATAAATGACCAGCATGGTCAAATAATAGTAAGGCAGAACAGTTGAAACTGGAGCAGCAGCATATACATAATATGACATTTGTAATGTCTTTATTGTTTTGAAACTTCTCTATGTGTAATGTATACTGTTAATTTTTATTGTTTATTTCACTTTTGTATATTATCTACCTCACTTGCTTTGGCAATGTTAACACATGTTTCCCATGTCAATAAAGCCCCTTCAGTTGAATTGAGTAGAGAGAGAGAGTAGAGAGTAGAGAGAGAGTAGAGAGTAGAGAGAGAGCAGAATGTAGAGAGAGAGTTGATAGAGCGATGAGACAGAGAGCAGAGAGAGGAGAGAGATTAGATAGAATAGATAGAACGTAGAGAGAGCGAGAGTAGAGAGAGAGAGTAGAGAGAGAGTAGTTAGAGAGTAGAGAGAGGGAGTAGAGAGAGAAGAGAGGAAGAAAGAGAGTAGAGAGAGGGAGAGTAGATAGAGAGTAGATAAAGAGTAGAGAGAGTAGATAGAGAGGAGAGAGTAGAGAGTAGAGAGACAGTAGAGAAAGTGAAGAGAGAGAGTAGAGAAAGTGGAGAGAGAGAGAGTAGAGAGTAGAGAGTAGAGAGAGAAGATAGAACATAGAGAGAGAGAGTAGAGAGAGCGAGAGTAGAGAGATTATATAGAGAGTAGAGAGAGAGAGTAATTAGAGAGTAGAGAGAGAGTACAGAGAGAGTAGAGCGAGAGAGAGAGAGAGTAGAGAGAGAGCATAGAGTAGAGAGAGAGAGTAGATAGAGAGTAGAGACATCAGAGAGAGAGCGAGAGTAGAGAGACTAAAGAGAGTAGAGAGAGTACAGAGAGCAGATAGAGAGTAGAGAGAGTGTAGTGAGAGAAGAGAGAGATTAGAGAGAATAGATAGTAGATAGAGAGTAGAGAGAGTGTAGAGAGAGAAGATAGTAGATAAAGAGTAGAGAGAGTAAATAGTAGATAGAGAGTAGAGAGAGTGTAGAGAGAGAAGAGAGATTAGAGAGAATAGATATAACGTAGAGAGAGCGTAGAGAGAGTAGAGAGAACCAGTGAAGAACAAACAACATTGTAAATACAACCCATATTTATGCTCATTTATTTTCCCCCGTGTACCCTTAACCATTTGTACATCGTTGCAACACTGTATATATACATAATATGAAATTTGTAAAGTCTTTATTGTTTTGAAACTTCTGTATGTGTAATGTTTACTGTTAATTTTTTATGTTTATTTCACTTTTGTATATTATCTACCTCACTTGCTTTGGCAATGTTAACACATGTTTCCCATGCCAATAAAGCCCCTTGCATTGAATTGAATTGAATAGTAGAGAGAGAGCAAGAGAAGAAAGAGGGAAAGAGAGTAGAGAGTAGATAGAGATTAGAGAAAGCAGAGAGTAGATAGAGAGTAGAAAGAGTAAGAGTGTAGAGAGAGAGAGTAGAGAGAGTAGATAGAGTGAGAGTGTAGAGTGTAGAGTGAGGGAGAGTAGAGAGAAAAAGAGTACAGAGAGAGAATGAAAGAGAGTAGAGCGATAGTAGAGAATGGGAGAGAGGTAGAGAGAGAGAGTGATAGAAAGAATGAGGGAGTAGAGAGAGAGAGGGAGAGAGTATAAACAGAGTAAACTGAAATGACTGCCCTTTGGATCCCATTGAGCCACGTCAGATAATTTTCTCCTGTCCGCGTGACGGATCAGCCATTTATCACCGTGGTAACTAACCTGGGACTGAGTAGCTAGGCTATACTGTCGTCACAGAGCCTTTGTCCTGGTTGGCTGGTATAGGGCTGTTCTCCTTTCATCCATTTCAGTTAACACAGTGGAAAGGAGGATGATACTATAAACCTGTCTGTAATATTGTATAATACATTGTAATAAAGTTACTAGAAGAGGCGTACCCATTCAAGTCAATGAGGCTCTCATTCTATTCTGCGGTTCTCTAACAGAAAGGCTCAGTGCAACATGCCAGTTGTCATCGTTTATAAGTTTTTCTCTAAAAGGTCCAAATAAACATGTCTCCAACCGCCATATCACACACTGAGTACACAAAACATTAGGAACGCCATCCTAATTTTGAGTTGCACCCACTTTTGCCCTCAGAACAGCCTCAATTCGTCGGGGCATGACCTTTACAAGGTCTCTAATGCGTTCCACAGGGATACTGGCCCATGCTTCCCACAGGTGTGTTGAGTTGGCTGGATGTCCTTTGGGTGGTGGACCATTCTTGATAGACACGGGAAACTGCTGAGCGTTAAAAACCCAGCGGCATTGCAGCTCTTGACACAAACCAGTGCCCCTGGCACCTACTACCATAACCCATTCACCCTCTGAATTGCACACATACATCTACACTGATTGAAGTGGATTTAACAGGTGACATCAATAAGGGATCATAGCTTCCACCTGGATTCCCCTTGTCAGTCTATGGGAAAGTGTTCCTAATGTTTTGTACACTCAGTGCATGTGTACATTGTACAATCAGTTGGTGAGAGAGGATCTTAAATATCACATTCATTTGTACATATGCACTAGCATACATGAATTGCAGCAAAGTTGGTTCCCGTTTCAGTCATGTCTTTGGTCACGTTCGCATGCGTCAAACAAAAACACCCAAATTGATTGGTTGCCAATAGAGCAATACAGACGATGGATGAAGACAGTGAAGAGCAACTGTGGAAACTGTTCATCCTGAAGCCATCACCTGCATTGTGGGAGGATCTATTGTCAACCAATCATTAAGGTGTTTTGTTTGACCCACCTAAACGTGACCTCTCTCTCTCACTAATTGATTGAACAATGTTCACACCTGCAGTATATTTTCAGTTTGCAAGTGACGTGTGATTTGGGGTTGGAGACTCTGCCATGTTACACTGAGCCTTGCTGTAGGAAAACCACATCAGTGTCCGACTTCTGGCTGTCCCCCAACTCCACTCCTCAACTTGTCTACAGTCAGTTGCTTTTGCCTTACCACTCAATAGATTTAGAGGTCACTGCGATGGATGCTTCCCTCGGATATGATTGAAAAGGACAAAAGTGATTTTAGTCCATCACACTACAAAACCAAACTATAAAATAGGAGCACCACTGACCATGCTTGGGTTGAAATATGTTCAAACATGAACTGCCCTTCAAACCTCTCTGAATCCTCAACCTCAGGCTATATATGGTATAATATCAAACAGCTTGTGGTCACCTTCCTCATGGTCATACATGTCATATACAGCCAGGGGAAGGGAGGAAGGAAGGGGGGAGGAGGGGAGGACTATTATTGTGCCAAACCCATCCCTCTCACACCACATGATTCGGAGAGATAGCCAGGGAGAGAAAGAGAGAGAGTGGAAAAGAAAGAGAGGGAAAGACAGAGGGACAGTGACAGAAAAGAGAGAGAGCTCAGCCACCCATGAGTTATTCATATTCTAATTAAACTAGTCAATGAAGGCATGTTGGGCACGCAAGGAGAGGAGAGAGAAGCTGTTTTCCACCCTGAAACAACATTCATGGTCATGTAGCACAATGGGCTGAGCCCCCACCAGATAACGCTCTCTCTCTCGCTCTCTCTCTCATGTCTCTTGGTGGTGAGAGCCAGGTCCAGGGCTGCGTGTGTGTGCATTCTGTTAAAAGGTCCTTGCTGGATGAATGATCAGAGATCGTCACCTTCTAGTTAGTACATTCACTTTCCTGTTCAGGGTTTCCGCCCTCGTCACTGAGCATCAGGGATGAACTGGTACCAGAAATAAGGGGTATTTCACACACACCGGACCATTTTTTCCCTTAAAAACCTTCATTATTAGCCAAATAATGGACATTTTGTGCAAAACCCTACATTTTGACAGGCACACTGGGCTAAAAATGGACCAGCCTATCTAGCAGTTGCCGGAACTGCCCTGTGGCCAGTCCGCCGCTGCGGGGCATAAAGAAGAACAACTCGAGCACACTGGTAATCTGAATGCTTCCAACAATTTAATGGATCTTATTTACCAACATTCCGGTCAAACGACCTTCATCAGGGTGTTTTATTACTGAACATGCCGACATCTCACATTCTGGAGGGAGATTATCATTGTATAAAGAATGTTACGGGTAATCAATAAAGCATGGCAGAGATATTCAGTCTCGTTGAAAGCCACTGATTCTCCAGAGGGAGGAATGTCTAATCTACTCCTCAGAAGAATGCATGCATCCTGGGATAGCTGATCCCAATGCATCCTGGGGTGGCTGATCCCAATGGACCACGAAGAGGGTAGTCTATCTGGAAATTAATATGAATACTTTTTAATATATTCCTTTCTGAATTACGGTTTTAAATGCATGCAATATAATCACATGAAAGCGGTTATAAAGTTTAGAACAGCGGCTAAGTAGCGTCTTTGTGTCCATCGAGTGACGGAGCCTGTATCTGACAGCCTATGGAAGAACAGTCAAACACGCGCGCACACACACACACACACACACACACACACACACACACACACACACACACACACACACACACACACACACACACACACACACACACACACACACACACACACCAGTGAATGGCAGCCCTGTCATGGTAAGTGGACTGTCAGTACAGTCTCTCCTTTATTCTTCTGCCCTCTAGCTATATAGTCTACTGTCTGTCTCTTGACTGTCATCTGGTCATGGCACACAGGGCAGCTCAGCTCAGACACACAGCAGGTGGTCTATACATACATGCATACTACACTTCATGGCAGTGGATGGAGGACCACTTGACTCAGGAGAGTCTATGTCTGCGTCCCAAAAGGCCCTGGTATAAGGAAGTGCCCCATAGAGGCCATATGTTGTCAGGAGGGCAGTTTACATGTCTGTGATGGGATGGACAGTCACAAGGCTGTGGAGTATGGGTACACACAATGCATCTGTATGTTAAGCCATGATCTACACCAGCAGCGGTTATTTCAAGAACAGATGGGGTTTTTGTCCCCTTTCTTTGTCTCTTCTGTTGTGAGTGGGAAAGTCCCCTGTGTTCCTCTGAACTGATAACTAGGAACTATGAAACAGACACGGAACTGCCAGCTGCAGTGTCCTAATAAGAAAACATATTTGGTTTTGGTTTTCAGACCAAATGGAGAGCTTTGATTTCACAAGTGCCCTACTGTTAGCATGTTGTTATTCAACAACAATTCTCTGTCCATGACTGCCGTTATGTATAGTCAGAAGGTTAGAATTACAAGAACAAACAAAGCCCCTCAGATCATGGCAGTGTCCCAAATGGCACTCTATTCCCTATTGAGTGCACTACTTTTGACCAGGGCCCATAGGGAATAAGGGTGCAATTTGGGACATATCCCACAGCTAAGCGTCTCAGTAGAGCTCTCCAGATTTGGTATGCGTCTGTTATCTGCTGTAGTAGAGTGCTATTTCTGACGCTCAGATGGTGAGCAGCTTCAAGCTGTCTCATGGAATTCATTCTTCAATACAACTTGAATTCCTCCCTCCCCTCCTTGGGTGTTCTCTGGACAAGTGTGTGGAATGAGAGAAAGGTCAGCTGCCTCATTGGGAAACGCCATAGAACAGAAACAACATAGCCTCGCAATGTATGTAAATGATAGGAATTTCCTGTCTGTCTGTTTTGGTCTGGTCTGGCCTAGTGTAGCATAGGGTAGCCTAGCCTTATATATGAATGATAGGAATTGAATTCCCTCAGGCTGTACAATATAGTCACACAAAAGAATGCTCACGCCTGTCTGATATCTACAACTGTGATATGTGGTTGTCTCACCTAGCTACCGTAAGATGATTGCACTAACCGTAACCGTATGAGTGCACTAACTCTGCATAAGCGCGTCTGCTAAATTAAAAAAATGTAAATGCTGGTCTGGAGGTTGGGGTCGATTTGGATGTCATTCCTTCTCCCTCTCCCTCTCTCCCTCCCGTCCTTTGTCTGTGCATCCAGCTGGGAGCTCGGCCAGGCTGTGGGGGGAACATCACTCTTCTCTCTCTGTGATTATTGTGTTGTTATAGCAGGGTGGAGGGAGGTGACAGGGGCAGACAGAGGAGGTAGAGGAAAACACAATAGACTGGCTGGCTGATGTTGGCCTATGCCATGTGTGAGTTTATGTGTGTGCGTGTGTGTGTGTGGGTGCATGCTTACGTCCATGCATCTGTGTGTGTCTGTGTGTGGGTGCATTTGTAGAGGTGGCAGCGTATGTGTGTGCATCCTGTCCCCTCCCTTGAATCCCTCATATTGTTGTGATGGGGCTGTCCTGAGCAGTGTTGCATTGCTGTAGACCCACTCTTAATCACTTCCCTGCATTGTGTGTCCCTGCTGAAGGAAGGGGATGGAGAAAGACTGCACTTCCTTTCAACGCAACACAACTGTCGCCTGGTGGCTTTCTGTTTAGGAAAAGTGTATTTTCTGAGGCAGCTGCTGGGGGTGTGTTTTGTACTGTATGGATGTAGAAGTGGTGAGCGAGGGAGGAAGGTTTAGTAACAGGAGGAGGAGGAGGAGAGGAGCGGTGGAATATCTCAAGGGTGTTCGATTTGGAGAGAGGACAGACAACAAGATGGAGAGACACAAAAAGGAGTAGGCAGTAGAATGTAAAGAGGGAGAGGGTGGAGAGGAAAGAGAGAGGGAGAGTG
Source organism: Oncorhynchus keta (assembly GCF_023373465.1). Lineage (NCBI taxonomy): Eukaryota > Metazoa > Chordata > Actinopteri > Salmoniformes > Salmonidae > Oncorhynchus > Oncorhynchus keta. The sequence continues at coordinate 17,747,506 of NC_068440.1, read as the reverse complement.
GGGAGAGGAGAGAGAGAGAGGGAGAGAGGAGAGAGAGGGAGAGAGGAGAGAGAGGGAAGGAGAGGAGAGGAGTGAGAAGGGGGAGAGGGGGAGAGGAGTGAGAGGGGGAGAGGAGTGAGAGAGGGGGAGAGGGGTAAGAGGGGGAGAGGAAGAAGGGGAGAGGAGGAAGGTGGTGAGAGGGGGAAGAGAAAGTCAATAACTTCAAATTCCTCAGCGTACACATCTCAGAGGATCTGAAATGGTCAAACCACACAAGCACGACAGTGACCAACCTCGGGATGCTGAAGAAATTCGGGCCCTCACAGTGTTCTACAGAAGAACCATCAAGTGCGTACTGTCAGGCTGCATCATAGCCTGGTACGGCAACTCCACGGCCGTGGACTGCAAGGGGCTTCAGAGGGTAAAACCCATAGCTGAACTCACCATTGGGGGCCCACTGCTTGCCCTCCAGGACAGATTCAGAGATTCAGAGTGTTTAATAGTCACATGTACAGGGTTGCATGTGTGATTACAGGGTACAGTGAAAATCTATTGATTTACTCTGCCTCCACCCACCCCAATGGAAATGTGTTTATTCATACTGCTACGGTTGTTATTATTATTTTATTTTATTTCACCTTTATTTAACCAGGTAGGCTAGTTGAGAACAAGTTCTCATTTGCAACTGCGACCTGGCCAAGATAAAGCATAGCAGTGTGAACAGACAACACAGAGTTACACATGGAGTAAACAATTAACAAGTCAATAACACAGTAGAAATAAGAAACAAAAGGGGAGTCTATATACAATGTGTGCAAAAGGCATGAGGAGGTAGGCGAATAATTACAGTATTGCAGATTAACACTGGAGTGATAAATGATCAGATGATCATGTACAAGTAGAGATATTGGTGTGCAAAAGAGCAGAAAAGTAAATAAATAAAAACAGTATGGGGATGAGGTAGGTAAAAATGGGTGGGCTATTTACCGATAGACTATGTACAGCTGCAGCGATCGGTTAGCTGCTCAGATAGCAGATGTTTGAAGTTGGTGAGGGAGATAAAAGTCTCCAACTTCAGCGATTTTTGCAATTCGTTCCAGTCACAGGCAGCAGAGAACTGGAACGAAAGGCGGCCAAATGAGGTGTTGGCTTTAGGGATGATCAGTGAGATACACCTGCTGGAGCACGTGCTACGGATGGGTGTTGCCATCGTGACCAGTGAACTGAGATAAGGCGGAGCTTTACCTAGCATGGACTTGGAGATCACCTGGAGTCAGTGGGTCTGGCGACGAATATGTAGCGAGAGCCAGCCGACTAGAGCATACAAGTCGCAGTGGTGGGTGGTATAAGGTGCTTTAGTGACAAAACGGATGGCACTGTGATAAACTGCATCCAGATTGCTGAGTAGAGTGTTGGAAGCAATTTTGTAGATGACATCGCCGAAGTCGAGGATCGGTAGGATAGTCAGTTTTACTAGGGTAAGTTTGGCGGCGTGAGTGAAGAAGGCTTTGTTGCGGAATAGAAAGCCAACTCTTGATTTGATTTTCGATTGGAGATGTTTGATATGAGTCTGGAAGGAGAGTTTACAGTCTAGCCAGACACCTAGGTACTTATAGATGTCCACATATTCAAGGTTGGAACCATCCAGGGTGGTGATGCTGGTCAGGCGTGCGGGTGCAGGCAGCGTGCGGTTGAAAAGCATGCATTTGGTTTTACTAGCGTTTAAGAGTAGTTGGAGGCCACGGAAGGAGTGTTGTATGGCATTGAAGCTCGTTTGGAGGTTAGATAGCACAGTGTCCAAGGACGGGCCGGAAGTATATAGAATGGTGTCGTCTGCGTAGAGGTGGATCAGGGAATCGCCCGCAGCAAGAGCAACATCATTGATATATACAGAAAAAAAGAGTTGTCCCGAGGATTGAACCCTGTGGCACCCCCATAGAGACTGTCAGAGGACCGGACAGCATGCCCTCCGATTTGACACACTGAACTCTGTCTGCAAAGTCATTGGTGAACCAGGCAAGGCAGTCATCCGAAAAACCGAGGCTACTGAGTCTGCCGATAAGAATATGGTGATTGACCGAGTTGAAAGCCTTGGCAAGGTCGATGAAGACGGCTGCACAGTACTGTCTTTTATCGATGGCGGATATGATATCGTTTAGTACCTTGAGTGTGGCTGAGGTGCACCCGTGACCGGCTCGGAAACCAGATTGCACAGCGGAGAAGGTACGGTGGGATTCGAGATGGTCAGTGACCTGTTTGTTGACTTGGCTTTCGAAGACCTTAGATAGGCAGGGCAGGATGGATATAGGTCTGTAACAGTTTGGGTCCAGGGTGTCTCCCCTTTGAAGAGGGGGATGACTGCTGCAGCTTTCAATCCTTGGGGATCTCAGACGATATGAAAGAGAGGTTGAACAGGCTGGTAATAGGGGTTGCGACAATGGCGGCGGATAGTTTCAGAAATAGAGGGTCCAGATTGTCAAGCCCAGCTGATTTGTACGGGTCCAGGTTTTGCAGCTCTTTCAGAACATCTGCTATCTGGATTTGGGTAAAGGAGAACCTGGAGAGGCTTGGCGAGTAGCTGCGGGGGGAGCTGTTGGCCGAGGTTGGAGTAGCCAGGCGGAAGGCATGACCAGCCGTTGAGAAATGCTTGTTGAAGTTTTCGATAATCATGGATTTATCGGTGGTGACCGTGTTACCTAGCCTCATTGCAGTGGGCAGCTGGGAGGAGGTGCTCTTGTTCTCTATGGACTTCACAGTGTCCCAGAACCTTTTGGAGTTGGAGCTACAGGATGCAAACTTCTGCCTGAAGAAGCTGGCCTTAGCTTTCCTGACTGACTGCGTGTATTGGTTCCTGACTTACCTGAACAATTGCATATCGCGGGGACTATTCGATGCTATTGCAGTCCGCCACAGGATGTTTTTGTGCTGGTCGAGGGCAGTCAGGTCTGGAGTGAACCAAGGGCTATATCTGTTCTTAGTTTTGCATTTTTTGTACGGAGCATGCTTATCTAAAATGGTGAGGAAGTTACTTTTAAAGAATGACCAGGCATCCTCAACTGACGGGATGAGGTCAATGTCCTTCCAGGATACCCGGGCCAGGTCGATTAGAAAGGCCTGCTCACAGAAGTGTTTTAGGGAGCGTTTGACAGTGATGAGGGGTGGTCGTTTGACTGCAGGCAATGAGGCAGTGATTGCTGAGATCCTGGTTGAAGACAGCGGAGGTGTATTTGGAGGGCCAGTTGGTCAGGATGACATCTATGAGGCTGCCCTTGTTTACAGATTTAGGGTTGTACCTGGTGGGTTCCTTGATGATTTGTGTGAGATTGAGGGCATCTAGCTTAGATTGTAGGACTGCCGGGGTGTTAAGAATATCCCAGTTTAGGATGTATATAGAGCTATTTTTATTTCTATTGTTGTTGTTGTTGTTGTTTTATTACCCCTTTTATTGCTTTTTTTCCACATAGTCCTGCATGTTGGAGCTCGGAGGACAGGAGTTTCACTGTACCCTGAAAACACACCTGCAACCCTGTACATGTGAATCTGAGTGTGAAAAGAGGGGGAGATGAACACAGAGAGAAGCAGGAAGTTGTTTGAGGAAGATAGAGTTTAAATAGAGATACCAAATGAAAAGCTGCTTGTTGAAATGCTATCTGGGTAGCATCTTCACTCAATAATTACCACTCAGCCAGTCTCTCTTTCTCTTGTCTTTCCCCCTCTGTCTCTCTCTCTCTCTCTCTCCCTTTTCTCTCTCTGTCATTGTTTCTGTCTCTCTCTCTCTCTCTCTCTCTCCTTTTTCTCTCTGTCATTGTTTCTGTCTCTCTTTCACACGCACATACCACACAGACAGACAGACAGACACACACACACACAGATCATCGCCCTTTGCCTGCACGTCCTCACAGTAACGCTACCCTCACAGAAGCATGTGTGTGGCACACTCTCCATGAATCATTAACCATCTGCTGGCTAGGAGGAACAAGGGAGGGGAGGAGAGAGAGGAGGAGAGAGAGACAGGGAAGGAGAAGATAGTAACGAGAACAAAGTCTTCCTTTTGTTTGGCATGTCTTTGACCCATAACAAAGGGTATGTTACGCTGCCTGCAGGAGGACAGCACAGGGTGGCTGGGGGGGGGGAACTGCAACACAATTAGACTGAACCAAATCATGAGAAAACAAAAAGAGATTTACTTGACACATTGGAAAGAATGAACAAAAAATCAGAGCAAACTAGAATGCTATTTGAGAGTACGCAACGGCAGAATACCTGACCACTGTGACTGACCCAAACTTAAGGAAAGCTTAGACTATGTACAGACTCAGTGAGCAGAGCCTTGCTATTGAGAAAGGCCACCGTAGGCAGACCTGGCTTTCAAGAGAAGACAGGCTATGTGCTCACTGCCCACAAAATGAGGTGGAAACTGAGCTGCACTTCCTAGCCTCCTGCCCAATGTATGACCATACTAGAGACACATATTTCCCTCAGATTACACAGATCCACAAAGAATTCGAAAACAAATCCAATTTTGATAAACTCCCATATCTACTGGGTGAAATTCCACAGTGTGCCATCACAGCAGCAAGATTTGTGACCTGTTGCCACAAGAAAAGGTCAACCAGTGAAGGACAAACACCATTATAAATACAACCCATATTTATTTTCCCTTTTGTACTTTAACCATTTGTACATCGTTGCAACACTGCAAATATATACATAATATGACATTTGAAATGTCTTTATTTTTTAGGAACATATGTGAGTGTAATGTTTACTGTTAATTTGTTTTGTTTATTTCACTTTTGTATATTATCTACTTCACTGCTTTGGCAATGTTAACGCATGTTTCCCATAATAATAATGATAATAAAGCACAGTAAGCACATCCATCCAGTGGATACAGCTGCTCTCCTTGGCCTGGCCACTCGTCCTTGCCATCAGGGATCCTTGGAACACCCAAGTCTGACGTCACCCAATTCGAGTTGACATTTAAAATGGTTACGGTAAGGGTTTGTTAAGGGTTTAGGGTAAGGATGTCCCAAGGATACTCAATAGCACTAACCCTGGCCACTCCCCACTGACCACCCAAGGCCTGGCCCTCACAATCTGCCAAACAGCTGTTTCAATTACCCACCAGGTTAGTCAGCACAACCAGCACACACACACACACACACGCACACACACACACCAGTGGCGGTCAGTGCCGTTTATGATGAGGAAGGACAATGTTTTGTTCATGAGCATGGCCTTATTTCTATTACAGCATGTTGGATGACTGTCATTCATATTCCATTCACCCAGTTCAATGTAACATCGGTAGGTTTAGGCTACTACATGATACTCTAATTTTCCCTACACCCATCATGAAGTTGATACAACCTAGCCTATGAATGAAAGTTTGCAACGTAGGTGCACACAGGTAGAGACGAATTTGAGGTGACAGTGACACATGGACAGACAGTGACATTCAATACTGTCTTGCACACTCTTGCCTACATCTAGCTGATATAGGGTGTAATCATTAGTCCAACAGTTGCAAACAAGAGTTTCTATTGTACAAATTCAGGTATGTTTAGCCCCGTTTTGTTCTGTTTGCTTCCGTTTAAGAAACGTTTTTCAACAGATTCGTCAGAATGAATACACCCCTGATCACGAGTAAACACAGTTCACTTTCATAGCAGCCACATTGTATTAATTCTCGCATCTATGAGTCTCCTCCTCTCACCTCTTCCCTTCGCTTGTGGACTTCAATGCACAACACATCAGCTGTATGTGACCAGGCAAAAAAAAATATTTTCAAGCCAAACCTCTACAAACAACCTACATCATTGTCACCATATTAGCTAAAGTAATGCCATAGTCAGCATAGCTAATTGAACTAATGTGTTAGTAAAACCACTACTTTCATACAGTAACGTTACAGGGTACAGTCAGTAAGTGGTTACACCGGCCGTCCCCGGTGGCATTAAATTAGTCAAGTCAAAAGCTTACCTTGACATGGAAGAGTTCCAGTGTTGTGTTGGAAGTCATAGCCAGCTGGCTAACATCGCATCCCTCTGTTTGACCAGGGTGTTCCAGTAGGCTAAACTAGCTAGCTGCATTTGCTAGCTAAGTAACGTTAAATGAAACTGAAGGTGAAAAAAAGAGGAAATCTCTCTCTTTATTTCTCTCTTGCTTCTTTTTCATTTTGGAAGAAATTAATTTGTTAAAAACTGTTCATCTACTGTCTTTCTCTCTCTTTGAGTCAACTACTCACCACACGTTATGCACTACTGCAGTGCTAGCTAGCTGTAGCTTATGATTTCAGTACTAGATTCATTCTCTGATCCTTTGATTGGGTGGACAACTGTCAGTTCATGCTGCAAGAGCTCTGATAGATTGGAGGATGTCCTCCGGACGTTGTCATAATTACTGTGTAAGTCCATGAAAGGGGGTGAGAACAATGAGCCTCTTAGGATTTGTATTGAAGTAAATGTACCCAGAGGAGGATGGAAGATAGCTGTCCTCCGGCTACACCATGGTGCTGCCCTACAGAGTGCTGCTAAGACTACTGCTGAGACTACTCTTTGCAAAATAGTGTGTTTTAATCAATTATTTGGTCATATGTGATTGTATTTAGCATAGTTTTATCTAAAAATAATAACTTTTTAAATGTTGAACCATTTAAAAAAATCATTCCATAACGAGGATGGTCCTCCCCTTCCTCCTCTAAGGAGCATCCACTGACACAAGAAGGCTGGCTGGCGGTCAAACCCAGCCAGTCCTGACAGCCTAAGTTGGTTGACCACGTTCATAGTTCACTATGGCTGGCCACAGGCAAGTTGTATTCTGGTTAATTGTTGGCTAAAACCGAGAGTCTAATGAATGGTGTTTTAAACTATTATTCTATGCATGTGTGCTGGTGTTATTATACCCTCGAATATTATCTAAGGATTTATCTAAACTCATGAGGAGTCCATGGCGAGTCTATGGCAATGTGTTACAATGTGTCATTGTGAACCCGCAAATAAAGCTTTGAGCTGAGTGTGTGAGGCAGTGTGTGACAGTGTGTGGCAGTATGTTTAGTGGTGGGGGGTAGAGGCTGGTGCATAGCTGCAAGCTGTTACACTCCTGGCTTAAAGAAGCAGCCTGCGGACTCCTTCCAACAACACACAGCGGCACACACTCACACTCTCACACACTCTTACACACTCACACACATACTCACACACACAGTGGCTGAAGGAGCCCATTGTTGCAGCAGGCAGCCAGTCTGGGTGGAAGGAAAAGCACACACACACACACACACACACACATCCTCCAATGGAGTCCATTGTCGAGGGAAGAGAGACAAACACAACAAAGAAAGACTGGGACAAAGAGAGGAGCGGAGAGGGCCACTGAGAAAGCAGAAGAAAAGAGAATGGAGAGAATTAGAAAGCGAGAGATGAGAAAGAGAACAGAGGGGGTGTTGTGATGGACAGGTGGAAGGATGCAGGGAGGGAGGGAGGGGTGAAGCAGTCTGTGTACTATGTGTACTGTGTACTGGTATATTGAATGAATGTCTGGCTATGTGTCTTTCTCTGCTTTATAAGTGGAGAGGGCTTTCATATGTTGTCATTTAGCATATATGTAATGGACCACTGATCCTTACTAATGTGATGTATTTCTATAGTGATGTATTGACTGTCTATAGATTGATCACTTGCAGCTTGGGATCAGGGTTAAGAAACGGTTCTACACCTATATCCTCATGACACCCCCCAGAACAGTATTGCGGATGGCTAATACTTCCCCATGCACTCTCAGATACCTAGGCTGGCCTATGGGCGCTGGTCAAAGTAGCTGACTAATAGAATAGGGTGTTGTTTGGCACGCAGCCCTATTGTAGTCATAGGAAAGCAGCAGCTGGGGGTAGCACAGGATTAGAGCTATTTAAGGACCTGCACGTCTGGCTATCTGACTCCAGGCCCAGGCACTTTGTAAAGCACACGCACACGCATGAACGCACGCACTCATAAACACAAACACACACAAACGACAAACACACACACGACACACGACACACACACAACCATCCCCCCCTCCTATAGCTGTAGTGTTCATAGAAGAAGAGGTCAGTGAGTGCAGTAGCCCAAGGCCCAGATGATTCTACTTCCCTCTACCATGGAGGATGATGTTATATAACCTAGCCCAGAAGACCAGGCCTGTCTGTCTTCCTGCCTAGCCTAGATAGAGAATAGAAAGTGAAGGACACAGAGAGAGAGAGAGAGAGAGAGAGAGAGAGAGAGAGAGAGAGAGAGAGAGAGAGAGAGAGAGAGAGAGAGAGAGAGAGAGAGAGAGAGAGAGAGAGAGAGAGAGAGAGAGAGAGAGAGAGAGAGAGAGAGAGAGAATGAGAGGAGGAGAAGAGTGAGTTCCACAGGCAGGGGAGGGAGAGAGAGAGAGAAAGAGACAGAGAGAGCTTTAATTCCATAAGTGTTTCAGTCTCACAAATCACCTGTAAGCGATGATGAGGTAGAATTGCTGGACATGTTCTCACGAAATATCCCAAATCCTGTTTAACTACAGGAATTCTCCTCGGCACATCTGGTTGGGGTGGGGAGAGGGAGAGAGGGGGAGAGAGGGAGAGGGAGAGAGGGGGAGAGGGGGAGAGGGAGAGAGGGGAGGGAAAGAGGGGGATGGGTACTATTGAGTAATGGAGGGATGACAGTCTGATGTGTGTCCTTGTATCGAGGTTAACACAATGTCTGTTGGACATAAGCTGTAGTTCTGACTGAAGCATGCAGAATGGAGATGTCTGTCTGTCTGGTCTGTCTGCTTCTCTCTGTTTAAAAGAAACACACTGCACAGCAGACACGTACACTGTGCTTGATTGAGCTTGTCTGGCCCAATGAGCCAATGGAATAGTACCAAAATTGCAAACCCAGCTCATCGAGCTCACCAGGGCAGGTTCAAGCAAACTCGCAGTATTTGACAGAGTTGGAATAGGGAACTCAGGTCTGCCACACAGCCTTCCTCCCATGGGACCCTGGCTCTTCCTTTCCCTGACACCCAAGTTAATTATGTAGCTTAGAGGGTTTCTCCCTTTGGGGATTCAAACCTCTTTCAACATGCTTTTAAAAAGACTTCACTTGCAGAACTTCACTTGCAGGATGAGAAGCAGACTGTGCGTGTATCTCTCCATCTTTCAATTTATCTCTGCTACATATGAGCTGGGGTTTGACAGTTTGACAGGTCTGATCTGTGAAAGGGGTCACGGCGTAGCCTTGCTGTGTTTTGATGCTGTCATCCTGCCTGCCGCCTCACGCTGCTACGGCTTCAGACCATCACCAGTGAGACTCCTGCTATGTTTCTATAGCAGGCAGCTTTTCTGTTGGGGCCATTGAGCACCTAAAGCTGGAGAGCTGCTGGTAGGAAAATAGCCTTGTAGAAAGCAGTGTGAGTGCAAAGGACTCTTCATTTGTGCCTTCCAGTCCTGTCTCTCCCAGTAATTACCTAACCACAACGCCACAGAGACTGGGGCTGAGACTGTGCATTATGCAAAACGTTTTGCTACATTTAGATTTTTGCTACACTATTTGCTTGCCCTAATGAACACAACCATGCTCTGTTTGGTAGCAGGACTGAGGAAGAACACATTCAGCCTGGCCCAGGGCTGAGGCCCATCATTAATGACCTCCCTCCCTTCTTCAGCCTGGCCGAGGCCTGGCCCAGGGAAGGGAGCTGGGAGCTGACACTGAGGCAATCTGTCGCTTGTTTGTGCCTGTGACATCTGCTCCCATGGGGACCAGGATTAGTTCTCTCCCTGAGAGAGAGAGAGACAGCGAGAGAGACAGAGAGAGAGAGCGCACAGGCACATAAACAGCGACAGTGTACACAAACAGGCATGTACACATACATACAGTGCCTTGCGAAAGTATTCGGCCCCCTTGAACTTTGCGACCTTTTGCCACATTTCAGGCTTCAAACATAAATATATAAAACTGTATTTTTTTTGTGAAGAATCAACAACAAGTGGGACACAATCATGAAGTGGAACGACATTTATTGGATATTTCAAACTTTTTTAACAAATCAAAAACTGAAAAATTGGGCGTGCAAAATTATTCAGCCCCCTTAAGTTAATACTTTGTAGCGCCACCTTTTGCTTGGGGTATGTCTCTATCAGTTTTGCACATAGAGAGACTGAAATGTTTTCCCATTCCTCCTTGCAAAACAGCTCGAGCTCAGTGAGGTTGGATGGAGAGAATTTGTGAACAGCAGTTTTCAGTTCTTTCCACAGATTCTCGATTGGATTCAGGTCTGGACTTTGACTTGGCCATTCTAACACCTGGATATGTTTATTTTTGAACCATTCCATTGTAGATTTTGCTTTATGTTTTGGATCATTGTCTTGTTGGAAGACAAATCTCCATCCCAGTCTCAGGTCTTTTGCAGACTCCATCAGGTTTTCTTACAGAATGGTCCTGTATTTGGCTCCATCCATCTTCCCATCAATTTGAACCATCTTCCCTGTCCCTGCTGAAGAAAAGCAGGCCCAAACCATGATGCTGTCACCACCATGTTTGACAGTGGGGATGGTGTGTTCAAGGTGATGCGCTGTGTTGCTTTTACGCCAAACATAACGTTTTGCATTGTTGCCAAAAAGTTCAATTTTGGTTTCATCTGACCAGAGCACCTTCTTCCACATGTTTGGTGTGTCTCCCAGGTGGCTTGTGGCAAACTTTAAACAACACTTTTTATGGGTATCTTTAAGAAATGGCTTTCTTCTTGCCACTCTTCCATAAAGGCCAGATTTGTGCAATCTACGACTGATTGTTGTCCTATGGACAGAGTCTCCCACCTCGGCTGTAGATCTCTGCAGTTCATCCAGAGTGATCATGGGCCTCTTGGCTGCATCTCTGATCAGTCTTCTCCTTGTATGAGCTGAAAGTTTAGAGGGACGGCCAGGTCTTGGTAGATTTGCAGTGGTCTGATACTCCTTCCAAAGTAAAGGGGCTGAATAATTTTGCACGCCCAATTTTTCAGTTTTTGATTTGTTAAAAAAGTTTGAAATATCCAATAAATGTTGTTCCACTTCATGATTATGTCCCACTTGTTGTTGATTCTTCACAAAGAAATACCTGAAAAAATGCCTGAAATGTGGCAAAAGGTCGCAAAGTTCAAGGGGGCCGAATACTTTCGCAAGGCACTTTACTCACACCAACATATTGTATGTATTCGTTGGAGAGGTTGATATCCTTATGGCCTCTGTAAAGGTCTTGTGGAGACCTGATCATTCATAACAAGGCACAACACCACACAGGGACAGTGCAGTTTGCCATGTATAGCAGCTCTGAGAGAGAGGAGTAGAGGGAGAAAGAGAGAGAGAGAGAGAGAGAGAGAGAGAGAGAGAGAGAGAGAGAGAGAGAGAGAGAGAGAGAGAGAGAGAGAATGAGAGGAGGAGAAGAGTGAGTTCCACAGGCAGGGGAATATGTGTTTTTCCTGAGTTAAAAAGGTTAGCGTGCATATTGGTTTTTCAGTATTCATCACACGTCGACACAGCAGTTCTATGTCCTTAATCACGACTTAAACACAGTCAGCTATATAACACTGTCATGGCTACCCATCCATAGAGAGACAGAGACCGAGAGAGAGAGAGACCTAGAAAGAGATAGAGGGGGGAGAGTTTGATAGAGAGAGAAAGAGGAGGGAGAGAGAGGGAGAGAAATGCTATGTCATGATAGCATAGGAAGACCCTACTGCTGGTTATGATGAGACCAAACCATTGCCTCACTTCCCATTGATGTGAAACACATCAGCTCTCCAAACAGACTGGTCAGTTCTGGAGCTGTCCAGTGTCCCTTGGCCTGCTTGCTGAGTCCCAGCTTGCTGGGTGCATGTTAAGCTGCTCAGAACAGCTCTGATGACACACAAGATACAGGACTGTGTCACGATGCTGAGAGGGAGTTGAGTAAGGGGCATGTCTCTCTCACACACACGTAAAAGACGTCACGCTGCTTGCTTAGCAAGCACCACATGCTCCTGATTCGGCTCACACCAAGACTTGAACAGAGGACCTCTGCTGTGCTAGCACACGTAACCACCCTCCTGAAGCACCTTACCAGTCACGCCACGTGAAAAGCTAGCGACTCACTGGCACAAGTGGTGCCACTTCAGGCTGAGGAGAACGTTTTACATCTCCCCATGTGCTACACACACACTTATCTCTCTCTCTCTGTCTTGTTTTTCCTAGCAAGCAGAATACATTTTGTTCCACGGTGTTGTGCTACGTTCGTAAGACTTGCCACTAGTTCTTAGAACTGAAACAAACAGACTTAGGACACAGATATTGTGTTCTCCCTTTTTCATCTCTTTCTCCCCTCCTCTGGCTCTATTTTCTCTTGCTGTTAGCTCTGAGAGAAACAAAACATTCTCAACATTCCAGACGTTCTGATTGGACAGTGTGGACGCAGCTGGCCTCATTCATAACTATCCCAATCTTCATCACAATCATCATCATTGTCATCATAATTTCTAAAACATAACACCCTGAACTGAAAAAACAACACAATACACCCTACTAACCGTAATGGTTCTGGAAGTATAAACAATATCAGGTGTGTTGCAAGATCCCGAGTAACCTTCACTCCGACGAGTGTCGGAGCCGGTGTAGTATGATTCAATCTTAGCGTCAATACAGGGCTAAGATTAAATCATACTACACCGGCTCCGATGCTTGTCGGATGTGGCAGGGCTTGCAAACTATTACAGACTACAAAGGGAAGGACAGCCACGAGCTGCCCAGTGACACGAGCCTACCAGACAAGCTAAATCCCTTCTATGCTCACTTCGAGGCAAGCAACACTGAGGCATGCATGAGAGCATCAGCTGTTCCGGATGACTGTGTGCTCACGCTGTCCGTAGCTGACGTGAGTAAGACCTTTAAACAGGTCAACATACACAAGGCTGCCACACACATCTGCCACACTGATCCTCAACACTGGAGCTCCCCAGGGGTGCGTGCACAGTCCCCTCCTGTACTCCCTGTTCACCCACGACTGCATGGCCAGGCGCGACTCCAACACCATCATAAAGTTTGCAGACGACACAACAGTGGTAGGCCTGATTACCGACAACATTGAGACAGCCTATAGGGAGGAGGTCAGAGACCTGGCCGGGTGGTGCCAGAATAACAGCCTATCCCTCAACGTAACCAAGACTAAGGAGATGGTTGTGGACTACAGGAAAAGGAGCACCGAGCACGTCCCCATTCTCATCGACGGGGCTGTAGTGGAGCAGGTTGAGAGCTTCAAATTCCTTGGTGTCTACATCAACAACAAACTAGAATGGTCCAAACACACCAAGACAGTCGTAAAGAGGGCATGACGAAGCCTATTCCCCTCAGGAAACTAATAAGATTTGGCATGGGTCCTGAGATCCTCAAAAGGTTCTACAGCTGCAACATTGTGAGCATCCTGACCGGTTGCATCACTGCCTGGTACAGCAATTGTTCGGCCTCTGACCGCAAGGCACTTCAGATGGTCGTGTGTACGGCCCAATACATCACTGGGGCAAAGCTGCCTGCCACCCAGGACCTCTACACCAGGCAATGTCAGAGGAAGGCCCTAAAAATTGTCAAAGACCCCAGCCACCCCAGTCATAGACTGTTCTCTCTACTACCGCATGGCAAGTGATACCGGAGTGCCAAGTCTAGGACAAAAAGGCTTCTCAACAGTTTTTACCCCCAAGCCATAAGACTTCTGAACACGGACTATCTGCATTGTGTCCCACCTCCCGCCAACCCCTCCTTTTACGCTACTTTTACTCTCTGTTCATCATATATGCATAGTCAATTTAACCATACCTACATGTACAGTGGGGCAAAAAAGTATTTAGTCAGCCACCAATTGTGCAAGTTCTCCCACTTAAAAAGATGAGAGAGACCTGTAATTTTCATCATAGGTACACATCAACTATGACAGACAAAATGAGGGAAAAAAATCCAGAAAATCACATTGTAGGATTTTTATGAATTTATTTGCAAATTATGGTGGGAAAAAAGTATTGTGGTGGGAGAACTTGCACAATTGGTGGCTGACTAAATACTTTTTTGCCCCACTGTACATACTACCTCAATAAGCCTGACTAACCGGTGTCTGTATATAGCCTTGCTTCTCTTATTTTCAAATGTATTTTTACTGTTGTTTTATTTCTTTACTTACCTACACACACACAGACACACATACATACCTTATTTTCCGCACTATTGGTTAGAGCCTGTAAGTAAGCATTTCACTCTACACCTGTTGTATTCGGCGCACGTGACAAATAAACTTGGATTTTATTTTATTTGAACTCCAGTTATATTCCAGCTATTTGACTTGGCATATTGCGTTCTCGACTGCCGGGTGACAAAAAAGTGAGTTACTGCATCTTTATTCGATGTACACAAAGGTCCATAGAAGGTTGACTTTTTTTGTCACAAACAAGATTGAAGTCCGGCAACATGGCAGTACCCGTGAAGTGTTGAGTCTACATGGTTACTACATACTACACGCCTGTCCCACACAGCCAACCGATTACTGTAGAAAGGCACAGATCATATGGGTTGTGAACTGTAGATGTAGCTTAGACCTTACACAAGAGTACAATTTTACCTCATTCAATGAAACGTTTTGTAATGTTAAGCATGTACTATGGCGCAAAGTGTTCATGAATCTGTCAGATAGCTTATGTTTCATGAGGCTTCTAAGGATTCATGTCACTTGTTCTTCAGTACAGCTGTGACTCATTGTTACCATTGTGCCTATGCAAACATCCTTCTCCGTCTCTCTTGCCCACTCTCTTTAAAACACACACACACACACACACACACACACACACACACACACACACACACACACACACACACACACACACACACACACACACACACACACACACACACACACACACACACACACAGTGAAGCTAGAACACTCCCCCCACTGCTGCCCTTGTTTGAAACATATATCCTGCCTAATTCACTGTTATATAAGACACAATTATACAAGCAATTCACGGGGCTCCTCAAAGACCCCGCCCGCCTAGCGTCACAAGGGCACTTCAAACACATAGCAGGGAAAGGAAGGGGGCAGGGGAGAGAGAGAGATATAGGAGATAGAGTGTGGGGGGAGAGCAAGAGAGAGAGGGGATAAACTATATTGAGGAAAAAAATGGTGGGGGGGTAGGGATTCAAACCATTAAAGAAATGGAATAGAGCTAGAGATCCCTCACAGAGAAAAGGGAAACAAGGGAGGAGAGGGAGGTGGATATAGGGTGCTAGACTAGTAACCATTAATCATTACAGTTTATGGAATATTTTTCTTCTCTATATAGCTGCACTCTTCCATTCCTCTCCTGCTCCTCCAGATATGAGTGTCTACATAGTGGCAAGGCAGCAATGCTGTGTCCAAAAGGCTTTTGCTTCCTCTTTGCAATTCTGTACACTGATGACTGTGTGTCCGGCCTTCTCACACCAGCCTAACATTCCAGTAAACATGTGACTGATCCTCCTCTCCCTAGTACCTTCCCTACCCCCGACCATGTGACCGCAAGCCTCAGCTAGCCATCGACAAAGTTGATAAGGAATCGGATATAAGCAAATGAGTTAGGGCAGTGCCAAAACTATTATTATGAATCATAGCTACCACCGCCTGCCTGCCTGCCCACACACACACACACACACACACACACACACACACACACACACACACACACACACACACACACACACACACACACACACACACACATCCCCAAATGGACAGACATATTGGTTTGCATGTCTGTCACCACTAAAGACAGCAAATCAAACATCTGTTGAAGACTGTCCAATCATCTGGCCTGGCCATCATGTCTAGGAAGGTCACTAATACAGCCAGCGGTTGGAATTTACCCACACACACATCTGCCTCTCACAGAGAAATAGTAGTCCTGTGTGGGTCAATTGGTAAAAGTGTGATGCTATCAACGCCAAGGTTGTGGGTTTGATTCCTACAAGAGTCATATACAAAATGGATGCACATACTGTAGCCTACTATAAGACCTCTATACCAGGTGGTGTTAGAGGAAGGCCATAAATTGTCAAAGACTCCAGCCACCCAAGTCACAGACTGTTCTCTCCAGTACTGAGGCGCCAAGTCTTGGACAAAAAGGCTTCTAGACATAAGACTGCTGAACAGTTCATCAAATGGCCACCTACTTGCATTGACCCCCTTATTTATTACTATTTTTTGCACTGACTCTCTTGCACAGGCTCGGTGTACACTCACTGGACTCTACCCACACACTCATAAATACTACACTGACACTCCAACACACACACACACACACACACACACACACACACACTCACATTCCTTCACATACGCTGCTGCTACTCTCTGTTTATTATCTATGCATAGTCACTGCCCCTACCTACATATACATATTACCTAAATTACCTGGACTAACCCATATCCTGCACACTGACTCAGTACCGGTAGCCCTTGTATATCGTCTCGTTATTATTCTTTAATGTGTTACTATTGTTCTTTCAGTTTAGCAACATTTTCTTACATTTTTAAACTCTGCATTGTTGGTTAGGGGCTCGTACAAGTACAATTTGATTTGTATGTTGCTTTGTATAAATGTCTCTGCTAAATGGCATATATCAGGAAGATACATCAACCAACCAGTAGATATACAGTAGAACCAATAGGATTTACACTATGTAAGTTCAACAGGGAATGACATGAAGGATACATTGGGATAGTATAATACAATATGTGAAACCTGCAGCTCGTGTATGCACCATTATACTGTACTGCCAAGGTCATAGTGGAATATATAGGTTAGGAAGATCTCACACAAAGTAACATCCTAGAAGATTTTATGGGATTTGTTTTTCAGCATGAATATGTTTTTGTCCCTCTCTTTTCCTTTCCCCTCACCAGCTGTATCATGTTGTTCTGTTGGACCAGGAAGACACCCAACCAGCTGTATCATGTTGTTCTGTTGGGCCAGGAAGACACCCAACCAGCTGTATCATGTTGTTCTGTTGGGCCAGGAAGACACCCAACCAGCTGTATCATGTTGTTCTGTTGGGCCAGGAAGACACCCAACCAGCTGTATCATGTTGTTCTGTTGGGCCAGGAAGACACCCAACCAGCTGTATCATGTTGTTCTGTTGGGCCAGGAAGACACCCAACCAGCTGTATCATGTTGTTCTGTTGGGCCAGGAAGACACCCAACCAGCTGCATCATGCTGTTCTGTTGGGCCAGGAAGACACCCAACCAGCTGCATCACATTGTTCTGTTGGGCCAGGAAGACACCCAACCAGCTGCATCATGTTGTTCTGTTGGACCAGGAAGACACCCAACCAGCTGCATCACATTGTTCTGTTGGGCCAGGAAGACACCCAACCAGCTGCATCACGTTGTTCTGTTGGGCCAGGAAGACACCCAACCAGCTGCATCACGTTGTTTTGTTGGGCCAGGAAGACACCCAACCAGCTGCATCACATTGTTCTGTTGGGCCAGGAAGACACCCAACCAGCTGCATCACATTGTTCTGTTGGACCAGGAAGACACCCAACCAGCTGTATCACATTGTTCTGTTGGGCCAGGAAGACACCCAACCAGCTGCATCACATTGTTCTGTTGGGCCAGGAAGACACCCAACCAGCTGTATCATGTTGTTCTGTTGGGCCAGGAAGACACCCAACCAGCTGCATCATGCTGTTCTGTTGGGCCAGAAAGACACCCAACCAGCTGCATCACATTGTTCTGTTGGACCAGGAAGACACCCAACCAGCTGTATCACATTGTTCTGTTGGGCCAGGAAGACACCCAACCAGCTGCATCACGTTGTTCTGTTGGGCCAGGAAGACACCCAACCAGCTGTATCACGTTGTTCTGTTGGGCCAGGAAGACACCTAACCAGCTGCATCACGTTGTTCTGTTGGGCCAGGAAGACACCCAACCAGCTGCATTACGTTGTTCTGTTGGGCCAGGAATACACCCAACCAGCTGCATCACGTTGTTCTGTTGGGCCAGGAAGACACCCAACCAGCTGCATCACATTGTTCTGTTGGGCCAGGAAGACACCCAACCAGCTGCATCACGTTGTTCTGTTGGGCCAGGAAGACACCCAACCAGTTGCATCATGTTGTTCTGTTGGGCCAGGAAGACACCCAACCAGCTGCATCACGTTGTTCTGTTGGGCCAGGAAGACACCCAACCAGCTGCATCATGTTGTTCTGTTGGGCCAGGAAGACACCCAACCAGCTGCATCATGTTGTTCTGTTGGACCAGGAAGACAGCCAACCAGCTGCATCACGTTGTTCTGACCATGAAACAGTCATATGCTGGCCTTTCCATCCCCCTCTTTTCAGCCTGTGATATAGATATGAATGAGATGTGTGGGGGATGAGGCTTTAAATATTATCACTGTGTCCTTGTCCTCTCTCTCTCCCCACTCCTCTCCCTCTCATCGCTCCCCACCCTCACTGCCTCTCTCTCCATGGCAGCAACAGTAGTTTGATTCATGATTTGTGTTATCTGTTCTCCAGGAACCACCAAGCCCAGCTGTTCCAACAGTCACCGTGGAGCAGAAGGCTAAATGTAATTAGCCAATGGATGGGAGAGTGGGAGACGGGGCCTGGGTTTGGCTGTGTGTGTGTGTGTGTGTGTGTGTGTGTGTGTGTGTGTGTGTGACACTCCAACATGACAGCGCGATATCGCACCATGTATAAACCCCCTGGTCGAATGTCATCCTCTCAGAATAATCAAATGAGATAAAAGTCACAGTGAGTGGAGGAGAACAGCCCCAAACACCCACACACACACCCTTAACACACACACACACACACACACACACACACACACACACACACACACACACACACACACACACAGCCATGACTATTAACTGGGTTTTGGTTGTTCTGATGTTGATGAGATAACATGTGTGGATACATGTGGCTGTCCTCCTGACTTGGGACCCTAGGGAGATAGCTGTAGATTAGAAAGTGAGAGAAAGATTGAAAGAGAGAGAGAAAGACAGTGAGAGAGAGCAAGAACACATAGTCTTCACTACCCTTCCCCCCTCACACACATACTCACTCCATCAGCCTGGTCAGTGGTATGCTCTGAGCATGCCAAGGTAATCCACACCAACATTAAAGAGCCTCCACTAGGTCTGACCCCTACCTTTATTACAACCCAGCCTGACCCGAAGATATTACTCTCTTTTCCCACCCCCTATGTTGTTACCTGCACTTTCCAGTCTCCAGCCTCATATATCA
This sequence comes from Oncorhynchus keta, assembly GCF_023373465.1. Lineage (NCBI taxonomy): Eukaryota > Metazoa > Chordata > Actinopteri > Salmoniformes > Salmonidae > Oncorhynchus > Oncorhynchus keta. Next base: position 17,728,244 of record NC_068440.1, on the reverse strand, counting down.
GGCAGGGAGGTTTTCATGAATGATTGAGAAAGGGATGAAACCCTGTTCTTTTCTTTTATCACACAAGGCATATGGGACTTAGGCCTAGTACACCATGTGGTTAATCAGCTGCCATGCTGCTTTTCCATTTCTAACCAGAGGAAATGGCTTGTGGAGGAGGCAGGCAGCCAATCAGCCAGTCACACTGTGGGAGTTTAATGAGATCATTGCCATGGTCAGATTCCATATTAAAATGGACTCATTAGGCGTTACTTCCCAGAGACAGGGGCCTGATGATAATATTCACTATCGTGGGATGACTGTTTCTGGACTAAAGGAATCATTTAGCCCTAGGAAGTGCTGTGGTCGTCACCCCTCTGGTCCGGTCGTCAGTCAGACACTCTAATACTCAATGCCCAGGGTTGTGTTCAATATAGATTAACGTTCCAAAACGGGGAGGTATTACCTGAACACATATTTTCATTGTCTGTTGCTAAATGTTTTCCTACTGTGTGCCATATTGGAATATTGAAGATAACCCTGCTCTCCTGTATATTGGCCAGTGGCGACCCGTCATTCAGGGCAGGTGGGACAGAGTCCCACCTATTTTGAGCTCCACCTGTTAGCAAAAAATTAATGGAAATGTCATGTAATTCTGGCATTATTACGTGTCACATATCAGTTTGCAAACAACGTATTTTTTTTTAGTAATAATTGAGTTAAATAAAGCTGCATACCAACATGGTCTCTTTTTTGCTTTCTTCAATAAGGCAGCTCCAAAATGCAGGTGTTTGAGCCTAGCTCCGTGTTTTCTGTGGTAGTGGGGCAGCCAGCGGAAAATACAGCGCGTAGGGGTTGGTAATGTTCTCTAGTTGTGCCATGATTGGCTCAGTGTTCGGTCACTCATGGGGACGCTACGTCACCGCAAATTCTACGGGGAGAGCTAAAAAATTCAAGCACCTAGGTTGCTGCCATAGAAGTGCCCATCCATGAAGGCTCAAGGTCATTGGCCAGATAAAATTATGTTCACGTTATATATCACGTTATATCTACCATAGCTTTGATTGGTCAGATCATATCAACATCATACTTTCAGAATCTTAGCTAGCAAGCATGCAATCATCATCATGAATCAAGTCGGCTATCTACTGGCAAATTCTTTTCAATCCTTGTCATTTGAAGAGAAATTATAGATCAAACATATCGGTGCTCATCGACCATAAACGTCACACAATAAGTTAGAAATCACAAATTCAACAATGAGTGGTTTGGAAGGAATCAGTGACTAACTGCAAGTATTGCAAAACAATCACTAGCCTACTATTCAGTGGAGTGGCTGTGTGGTCCAAATCTGGGTTTAAAGGTTTATTTTCAATCCAGCATGACTTCTGCCACGTTAAAAACAACTGGAAACTTCAAACTGGGAAACCTCAGACTTCAGTGAGTTCAAGACAACTTGGAACTCTGAAAAAACTAGCTCTGACTGGGAAAATACGTTTTCAAAAGTCATCCAACTTGGAATTGCAAGTTGGGAACTCGAGCCTCTTTCTAGAGCTCTGACCTGAAGATCACTGATGTCATGATTCAACCTTGTTTCTTTTCAGAGTTCCCAGTTGTTTTGAAAGCACCATAATTCCAGAGAATGCCAGACTTTGATGACAAAGTCTGATGACAGAATTTGCCCATGAAGGACCGCCATACCCCCTTCCTGTTCAAGTGAGCACAGCACAACAAGGTGAGTACAACAATGTATTGTATGTTGCTGCATAAATGATATGCTGTACCTAAGAAAGTAATACTAAGCGTATGTTGTGTAAGCTGCTGGTAGCCCATGTGCCTCACCCTAATCATTTGGTCCTAACAGTCCATGTGCCTCACCCTATAATTTAGTCCCTTTTCCTTTCATAATTTAGCCTACTGTTCTGACTTGGTGGTGGACATGTAGCCTTTAGCCTGTTTTAGAGAAATTTCATAAAATATTTAAAAATATTGTCAGCTTATATGCCCCCTTTACTTATCCTAACGTTCTGACTTGGTGTACAGGGAAAATACTGTAAGAATGGCTCATGTTCTGAATTCTGTCTCTGTACATTTCAAAAGAGCTGAACAAATAGTTACAATGCATTCGGAAAGTATTCAGACCCCTTGACTTTTTCCACACTTTGTTAAGTTACAGCCATATTTTTTTATTTATTTAACAAATGTTTTCCTCATTGATCTACACACAATACCCCATAATGACAAAGCGAAAACAGGTTTTTAGAAATGTTTGCAAATAAAGCACTAAGCCTAATTTATTTACTTCAAGTGACTGATTTCGTTGTATGAACTGAAACTCAGTTAAATCTTTGAAACTGTTAGATGTTTATATTTTTGTTCAGTAACATTCCCCCATAGTAGAACGGTGTACGTATTCTATTGGTCAGTATGTCGAAAAAGAAATAACTCAAACAGACTATGGGACAGTGGTGGGAAGATAGATCCCAAATTCATATAACCAGTAGGCCTAGGCTACATAAAAACATGTTTAAAATGATTAAATCTGATGCAACAGATCAGAACGTTTAGCTTAACATTTTGAGAAACTATTATTTCTTAACATTGTTAGCACATCAATGCGCACACGGCAGTAGGCTACGCGCAAATCTGCATTTGGCTACCGGACAATGAAAGAAAGTTGAAAACCAAAGAACATGAGAGAAATAGGCTACTGGTTCCAATGCATGTGGAAGTCTTACAAAATAATTGCCTCTTCTGATATGGACGAATTTTGTCTAGGCTACCTTGAGGCAAGGTAAAACATGCCTCATCATTTGTAGTAAAACATTCAGGTTACAAACAATTAAGTAGCTATATGTTTTCAAAATGCGAACTGCCTCCAGATCATTGCAAAGTGGTGTGTGAAGCGCGGATGAAGTCTGCCTTCCGTTGTCTATTCATTTGAACGGCGAATGGGAAGCTTGCTTCAATTAATTACCAGTTGTGAAATAAAAAGAGTAGCTCTTTTGAATCTTGCATTTAGAACTGTTGCGCAATGATTGGGCTTATAAAAGCGCTGTCGGACAGGCTCTGTATCTGTATGCTGTGAAAGTGTGATAAATAAGATACATAACGAATATACGCACGCACCAATTGAATTCCACTGAATTATGCAAATTAACTCATAGACCAACTTCCACTTCTATTTCCATCAATGAATAGGCTGAAAAGCATTATTTCTAAATTGTTTTTTTTTTTCCTTCTCCCAGTGTGAATTTTATTTATCTGCATTTGAACAACATAAAATGTACCTGCTAAGGGAAATGCACACACACACACACACACACACACACACACACACGGAGCCCGTGCGTTGGAGTGGAGGACAGCATGTAAGTGTAGTGCTCCTATGAATTACTATGAGTCAGAAGGAGATCGTGTAAGATGCACCACTCTGTCCTACGCAGGAAGCTCTACAAGTGGACGGTTTGTTTTGGAGTTTGCTACATGAGGGTGACCTTTGTCTGTTCAACTACACTGAACTGAAACTCACCCTAAAACATGTGCTTTTACTTCCCCCATAAATTATATTAGCCACTCCTGCTGTACCCTGATAAACTGCCTGCATGCTTGGAAGCACATCAACATGTCACTGGCAAGAAACCATATTGATATACTGTAGCAATGCTCCAAGAAACACACAAACTCCAAAAGGACTCACATAGAATAGAGAACTATTTGTTCAAACTGGCTGCTTGTTCATCAGCCCCATACAAAACTAAGGGTGTAATCATACTGATACATAAGAAACTCAAAATCACCATCCTTGGCAAAGGTAGAATCACTTTCCTAAAATATATCCAAAATGGAACAAAAATGGCCTTTATTAATGTGTATGTTCCAAGTTTTTTGAGTCTCTGAAGAGCATATTGTTAGAATTAATTGAATTCCAGCTGGATATTGGGACAGACATGAATGCCATTTTGGACATGTGGGACAAATCTAATAAGACCAACTACAATACATAGGCAACTAAGGCTCTCCAACATATACTCTCTGATTACAACCTCATTGATGCCAGGCGAACTCATAACCCTAAAGCCAAAGAGTACACTTTCCATTCAAAAAGGCACAAAACATTCTCCCAAACCCATTTCAAAACGATTATCTACTACTCTATTTTCTTCAATCACAAAAATAGAAATTTGGCATATGAGCCTATCTGATCATCATGCATACTACTTACTGCCTGTTACACATTTCAGAATTTCCTAAAAGAGCCACAAGATGGTGCTTTAATGTTTCCTTACTACAAAATCATTACTTTTTGTGAAGAATTTGAAACTGAATTGAATGAATTCATATTAATTAACAAAAATTCAGTCGATGACCCCTGGATTCTATGGGATGCCACCAAAGGCTTTATTAAAAAATAATGCAACTGCATTTGCATCTAGGTTGAATAAATCACAATTAAAGAAGATATCATAATTTTAAAGGTTGTTAACTGTGATAGAGCGTTCTCAACAAACACTCATTTCAGACCTTGGTAGCTGTTACTCTTTCCAAAGTCAGGACAGAAGAATTAAGAACTCCTCTTTCAACAGAGGTAGCCACCTCGCTGGGAGACCAAATCTTCACTCTCAATGAACTCAAAAGGACATCGGATAGCATGAATAAAGGCAAATCACCTGGATGGGACAGTATTCCTCCTGAAGTCTATTTAAAATGTTTGAAGTTAAATAAAGGTTAAATAAAAAATAAATAACGTTTTTAAATCAATTAGGTCCACTATTGCACAAAATGATTAACAAAGCCGTACACTATCTTCCACTATCTTTGATGAACACAGATATTAAACTGTTTTACAAAATGTTGTGGTTCTGTCTAGACATTTACTTACGCAAATTGTTCCACACGGACCAGAGCTGGTTTGTTTAAAAAAATACCTTTATCCCCGGATTACCTCAATTGACTATTACATATCTTAAATGCTTCATCAGAAACAACTGCTTATTTCTCGATACAGAAAAAGGTTTTGACAGACAAGAATGGCCATATCTCTGGTCTGTCTTGGAACATATGGGAATTGGCTCCAATTTCATGAATATGATTCAAATGCTTTAATCCCTCAACCAAAGTTATAAGAGACAATATCTTCTCTACTCCGTTCAGAATCACGAGAAGCAGCATACAAGGCGATCCAAAATTCATAATGCCGTTTTCTAAATTCATATGGCAAGGTAGGCTAAATGATCCCGGGAACAAATGAACAAACCTACAAAAAGGGAAAGACGTAGGAGGACTATCCGTACCAAACATAAATAGTATTTCCAAGCATTAGCATTTCACCCAATCCTAAATTGGTTTAGACATGGTTTACCCCGACTGAGTATAGAGAGAAATATGGTGTCTCCTATTGCCCTGGAAAAGGTGGTCTTCACTGATATACAGTGGGGCAAAAAAGTATTTAGTCAGCCACCAATTGTGCAAGTTCTCCCACTTAAAAAGATGAGAGAGGCCTGACATTTTCATCATAGGTACACTTCAACAATGACAGATAAAATCACATTGTAGGATTTTTTTATGAATTTATTTGCAAATTATGGTGGAAAATAAGTATTTGGTCAGTAACAAAAGTTTATCTCAATACTTAGTTCTATACCCATTGTTGGCAATGACAGAGGTCAAACGTTTTCTGTAAGTCTTTCATACACTGTTGCTGGTAATTTGTCCCATTCCTCCATGTAGATCTCCTCTAGAGCAGTGATGTTTTGGGGCTGTTGCTGGGCAACACGGACTTTCAACTCCCTCCAAAGATTTTCTATGGGGTTGAGATCTGGAGACTGGCTAGGCCACTCCAGGACCTTGAAATGCTTCTTACGAAGCCACTGCATTACGAAGCCACTTCATTGTCATGCTGAAAGACCCAGCCACATTTCATCTTCAATGTCCTTGCTGATGGAAGGAGGTTTTCACTCAAAATCTCACGATACATGGCCCCATTCATTCTTTCCTTTACACGGATCAGTCGTCCTGGTCCCTTTGTAGAAAAACATCCCCAAAGCATGATGTTTCCACCCCCATGCTTCACAGTAGGTATGGTGTTCTTTGGATGCAACTCAGCATTCTTTGTCCTCCAAACACAACGAGTTGAGTGTGTTACTGATGGTAGGCTGTGTTACTTTGGTCCCAGCAGGTCATTCACTAGGTCCCCCCGTGTGGTTCTGGGATTTTTGCTCACCGTTCTTGTGATCATTTTGACCCCACGGGGTGAGATCTTGCATGGAGCCCCAGATCGAGGGAGATTATCAGTGGTCTTGTATGTCTTCCATTTCCTAATAATTGCTCCCTCAGTTGATTTCTTCAAACCAAGCTGCTTACCTATTGCAGATTCAGTCTTCCCAGCCTGGTGCAGGTCTACAATTTTGTTTCTGGTGTCCTTTGACAGCTCTTTGGTCTTGGCCATAGTGGAGTTTGGAGTGTGACTGTTTGAGGTTGTGGACAGGTATCTTTTATACTGATAACAAGTTCAAACAGGTGCCATTAACAGGTGACAGGTAACGAGTGGAGGACAGAGGAGCCTCTTAAAGAAGGTCTGTGAGAGCCAGAAATCTTGCTTGTTTGTAGGTGACCAAATACTTATTTTCCACCATAATTTGCAAATAAATTCATTAAAAATCCTACAATGTGATTTTCTGGATTTTTTCCCCCTCATTTTGTCTGTCATAGTTGAAGTGTACCTATGATGACAATTACAGGCCTCTCTCATCTTTTTAAGTGGTATAACTTGCCCAATTGGTGGCTGACTAAGGTTACTTCCGGCGCCGACAGAGATGGCCGCCTCGCTTCACGTTCCTAGGAAACTATGCAGTTTTTTGTTTTTTTCCGTGTTATTTCTTACATTAGTACCCCAGGTCATCTTAGGTTTCATTACATACAGTCGAGAAGAACTACTGAATATAAGATCAGCGTCAACTCACCATCAGTACGACCAAGAATATGTTTTTCGCGACGCGGATCCTGTGTTCTGCCTTACAAACAGGACAACGGAAGGGATCCCTTGCAGCGACCCAAAAAAACGACTCCGAAAAAGAGGGAAACGAGGCGGTCTTCTGGTCAGACTCCGGAGACAGGCACACCGTGCACCACTCCCTAGCATTCTTCTTGCCAATGTCCAGTCTCTTGACAACAAGGTTGATGAAATCCGAGCAAGGGTAGCATTCCAGAGGGACATCAGAGACTGTAATGTTCTTTGCTTCACGGAAACATGGCTCACTGGAGATCCAACGGGTTTCTCCACGCATCGCGCCGACAGAAACAAACATCTTTCTGATAAGAAGAGGAGCGGGGGCGTATGCCTTATGGTTAACGATACATGGTGTGATGAAAGAAACATACAGGAACTCAAATCCTTCTGTTCACCTGATTTAGAATTCCTCACAATCAAATGTAGACCGCATTATCTACCAAGAGAATTCTCTTCGATTATAATCACAGCCGTATATATCCCCCCCCCAAGCAGACACATCGATGGCTCTGAACAAACTTTATTTAACTCTTTGCAAACTGGAAGCTATTTATCCGGAGGCTGCATTCATTGTAGCTGGGGATTTTAACAAGGCTAATCTGAAAACAAGACTCCCTAAATTTTATCAGCATATCGATTGCGCAACCAGGGGTGGAAAAACCTTGGATCATTGTTACTCTAACTTCCGTGACGCATATAAGGCCCTGCCCCGCCCCCCTTTCGGAAAAGCTGACCACGACTCCATTTTGTTGATCCCTGCCTACAGACAGAAACTAAAACAAGAGGCTCCCACGCTGAGGTCTGTCCAACGCTGGTCCGACCAAGCTGACTCCACACTCCAAGACTGCTTCCATCACGTGGACTGGGATATGTTTTGTATTGCGTCAGATAACAATATTGACGAATACGCTGATTCGGTGTGCGAGTTCATTAGAACGTGCGTTGAAGATGTCGTTCCCATAGCAATGATTAAATCATTCCCTAACCAGAAACCGTGGATTGATGGCAGCATTCGAGTGAAACTGAAAGCGTGAACCACTGCTTTTAATCAGGGCAAGGTGTCTGGTAACATGACCGAATACAAACAGTGCAGCTATTCCCTCCGCAAGGCTATCAAACAAGCTAAGCGTCAGTACAGAGACAAAGTAGAATCTCAATTCAACGGCTCAGACACAAGAGGCATGTGGCAGGGTCTACAGTCAATCACAGACTACAGGAAGAAATCCAGCCCAGTCACGGACCAGGATGTCTTGTTCCCAGGCAGACTTAAATAACTTTTTTGCCCGCTTTGAGGACAATACAGTGCCACTGACACGGCCTGCAACGGAAACATGCGGCCTCTCCTTCACTGCAGCCGAGGTGAGTAAGACATTTAAACGTGTTAATCCTCGCAAGGCTGCAGGCCCAGACGGCATCCCCAGCCGCGCCCTCAGAGCATGCGCAGACCAGCTGGCCGGTGTGTTTACGGACATATTCAATCAATCCCTATACCAGTCTGCTGTCCCCACATGCTTCAAGAGGGCCACCATTGTTCCTGTTCCCAAGAAAGCTAAGGTAACTGAGCTAAACGACTACTACTGCTTTGAGAGACTAGTCAAGGACCATATCACCTCCACTCTACCTGACACCTTAGACCCACTCCAATTTGCTTACCGCCCAAATAGGTCCACAGACGATGCAATCTCAACCACACTGCCCTAACCCATCTGGACAAGAGGAATACCTATGTGAGAATGCTGTTCATCGACGACAGCTCGGCATTCAACACCATAGTACCCTCCAAGCTCGTCATCAAGCTCGAGACCCTGGGTCTCGACCCCGCCCTGTGCAACTGGGTACTGGACTTCTTGACGGGCCGCCCCCAGGTGGTGAGGGTAGGCAACAACATCTCCTCCCCGCTGATCCTTAACACTGGTGCCCCACAAGGGTGCGTTCTGAGCCCTCTCCTGTACTCCCTGTTCACCCACGACTGCGTGGCCACGCACGCCTCCAACTCAATCATCAAGTTTGCGGACGACACAACAGTGGTAGGCTTGATTACCAACAACGACGAGACGGCCTACAGGGAGGAGGTGAGGGCCCTCGGAGTGTGGTGTCAGGAAAATAACCTCACACTCAACGTCAACAAAACTAAGGAGATGATTATGGACTTCAGGAAACAGCAGAGGGAACACCCCCCTATCCACATCAATGGAACAGTAGTGGAGAGGGTAGCAAGTTTTAAGTTCCTCGGCATACACATCACAGACAAACTGAATTGGTCCACTCACACAGACAGCATCGTGAAGAAGGCGCAGCAGCGCCTCTTCAACCTCAGGAGGCTGAAGAAATTTGGCTTGTCACCAAAAGCACTCACAAACTTCTACAGATGCACAATCGAGAGCATCCTAGCGGGCTGTATCACCGCCTGGTACGGCAACTGCTCCGCCCTCAACCGTAAGGCTCTCCAGAGGGTAGTGAAGTCTGCACAACGCATCACCGGGGGCAAACTACCTGCCCTCCAGGACACCTGCACCACCCGATGTTACAGGAAGGCCATAAAGATCATCAAGGACATCAACCACCCGAGCCACTGCCTGTTCACCCCGCTATCATCCAGAAGGCGAGGTCAGTACAGGTGCATCAAAGCTGGGACCGAGAGACTGAAAAACAGCTTCTATCTCAAGGCCATCAGACTGTTAAACAGCCACCACTAACATTGAGTAGCTGCTGCCAACACACTGACACTGACTCAACTCCAGCCACTTTAATAATGGGAATTGATGGGAAATTATGTAAATATATCACTAGCCACTTTAAACAATGCTACCTTATATAATGTTACTTAACCTACATTATTCATCTCATATGCACGTATATACGTATATACTGTACTCTATATCATCGACTGCATCCTTATGTAATACATGTATCACTAGCCACTTTAACTATGCCACTTTGTTTACATACTCATCTCATATGTATATACTGTACTCGATACCATCTACTGTATCTTGCCTATGCTGCTCTGTACCATCACTCATTCATATATCCTTATGTACATATTCTTTATCCCCTTACACTGTGTATAAGACAGTAGTTTTGGAATTGTTAGTTAGATTACTTGTTGGTTATTACTGCATTGTCGGAACTAGAAGCACAAGCATTTCGCTACACTCGTATTAACATCTGCTAACCATGTGTATGTGACAAATACAATTTGATTTGATTTGATTTGACTAAATACTTTTTTGCCCCACTGTATCCCTTAATGCAAACTATGCTTTGGTCCTATTATTGCTCCCAGAATTTCTATTTGCCGCAACATTTTAAAACAATGTAACTGGGAATCAAAATGGCATGCTCCTACTCAAATATTTCACAATAATGACTTGCGATCTGGAGGACCACCTTTTGCATCCCCCTAATGGTTTAAATGTGTAATCCATACCCATGTCAATATCATGGACAGTAATGGTTTGAGAACATTCCGTGATTTGAAAGATACATACACATTACCAGGCAAATCCTTTTTTCTATATTTACAATTTATGTCAACTATGCTGCTTATGGAGTCCCTTGGGAAACCCAACTACCGAACTAGCTGATGATGGTATTTATAAATAAATGATCTGGTCAACTTTTGGAAAGCTCATAGTCTGAGCTAGCCATTAAAAAAGTATGGTCCACAGATCTATGTTGAATCTGAACACCCCTTTATCTGGAACAGAATATGGAAAAATATGTCCTTGGCATCCCGTAAACAGAACCATCAACCATTTGCTCACAAACTGTTTTTAACACCAAGGAAACAGTTTATGATGAAATTGGCCCCAACTCCCATCTTTTCACTGTTCCCAGAGTTTTTATTTAACTAGGCAAGTAAGTTCAGAACAAATTCTTAGTTACAATTACAGCCTACCCCAGATGAAGCTGGGCCAATTGTGCAACGCCCTATGGGACCGCCAATCACTGACAGATGTGATACAGCCTGAACTTGAACCAGGGACTGTAGTGACACCTCTTGCACTGAGAAGTAGTGCTTTAGACCTCTGCACCACACAGAAGCCCTGAATTTAGGTATGCACATTCCTCCATTTGATGTGGGAGTGCCCTGCAGTTAAATACTTATAGGGTAAAGTTTTTATTCGTGCATGAATGTAAATATTCAATTATTTGCATCTATTGTGTTACCTAACAATGATAGCTCCTTGAATCTCTCCATAAATCAGAGACGATTACTGCTGGCAGGCAGCACTGCAGCAAGAAACATGTTGGCTCTTAGAAGGCAATCACCTCACTCTCTCCCAATTTGCCAGCGGATAAAGTTACTATTAGAAGTTATAAAATTCAACAGTGAGAAGGAATGGTGCTAGTCAAAGAACAATTGAGGCCTGGACAAATATACTTGACTTTAAAGTCAAGTATATTCGGTTCCTGCATAGCGCAGTGGTCTAAGGCACTACATCACAGTGGAAGAGGCATCACTACAGTCTCTGGTTAAAATCCAGGCTCTATCACATCCAGCTGTGATCGGGAGTCCCATAGGGTGGTGCACAATTGGCCCAGTGTTGGCTGTCATTGTAAATAAGAATTTGTTCTGAACTTACTTGCCTAGTTAAAGAATTATCTCAGCAAAAGCCCAACACTTACAAATGAGCCATTCATAAAGCCCAACACAAGCATGTAAGGGATCATGGATTCCACTGGTCAGTCTATGTCATGGAAAGAGCATGTGCTTCTATTATTTTATACACTCAGTATATATACTATATTTGAATCTTTTTTACTTTCTTTGCTTTCAGGCCCATGAGAAAGGGTTGATATGGGGATGGTTTTCTCTGATCTGAGGGAGGGTGGGGGTTGCCTGATGAGCAACCGTAGTTGCTAGGGGGTGGGAAGGTTTCCGTGGGGGACACATGAGGTTGGGGGTTGAGGCCCACTTCTTTTTGTTTTCTTTGCCTGTTTATACTGAAAGTAGTATTACTTAAACTCTGTATTTTTTTCTTCTTCTTCTTTTGAGTGGCAGCCTACTAGTACATGTTTTATAAATATATAATTTGAAATTGATAATGTACCCGTGACACCCCCCTGTGATCTTGTGTGTTTGCATGTAAACATAATTATAAAGGCCTAGGTACCAGGGGTAGAACGAAGATGCATTGCACCACTATTGTACTCCCTCCATTGAAGAATATATTATATACTTTTCAAAATATGTCTATGCATTAAAGACAACGTTTATTGTTTCTAGTTTATTCATTGCATTTTTCTGCCATGTACAGCCCGTCAAAGCAGCCAACAAGAATTTTAGATGGAGCAATACTGTCACCTGCCGGTTGTCCCACTAATGATCAGTTGTAAACACTTACCCCTGCCATCATGTGGACTGTGCTTCTACACCTGCATCGCTTGCTGTTTGGGGTTGTAGGCTGGGTTTCTGTACAGCACTTTGAGATATCAGCTGATGTACGAAGGGCTATATAAATAAATTCGATTTTGATTCGATTTGCTCGGAGTATTTTTTGTCTGTTTATTTAACTAGTCAGTTAAATAACATATTCTTGTTTACAATGACGGCCCACCAAAAGGCAAAATACCCCCTGTAGTATTTTGGGGGCTGGGATAAAAATAAATAACATAAATATAGTACAAAACACACATAATGACAAGAGACAACACTACATAAAGAGAGAGAGACCTAAGACAGACAACAACATAGCAAGGCAGTAACACATGACAACAACATGGTAGCAACGCAACATGGGAGCAGCACAAAACATGGTACAAACATTATTGTCGTATGCTGGTTTGTATCGGACATCGTTTGACTATTTTACTCACAATAATGCAATTAGTATGAAAGTGTAGACAAAAAATTGCAATAACGATTGGCATATTGATATAGCTCCCCTTAAAAAAATACAATAGTTACATTTCCAGCGTGGTGAATGCGCAAGACGCTACGCAACCTTGGCGTCCTCGACCACAAGGCTACTCTGGCTTAGTCGCGCGTAGTTTTCTGTACTGCTCTGATACAAGATTTGGCCAGTGAACACGTGTTGGAACTTGGAGTGGATTGGATAGTCAATTCTAATTAAGTCACCTTTTTTAAAAGTATTATTCAAGATTTGAAGGAAGAATTTAAATGTGTATATATATCGACAATTTAAAATCAATCAAGTCCAAATATTTACCATTTGACCGCCTTACACTATTTCGTTTTGGTGAGTTGAAAAACATGCTTCCTTTGTGAACTTCACCGCAGCCCTGAGGTAGCCTAGCCTGCGGTTAGCTTGTTAGCTCAATTGACGCGATGGAGTCAAATATTTTTTATATATATTTTTTAAAATATTATTCATACTACAAAAATCAACTTTATGGAGTCAAATATTTGTAGAGCTCGTTGTTCTATCTATGACGGAGTCCTCGGGCCTGTTTCCCGTGGAGTCCGCGTGTTATACATCCCCTGTACTGTATTATGACAGGTTTGGGCGCGTGGTACATCAATGCATTGTCCTAGGTTAGGATTCAGTTTAGCTAGCTATCCGGCTAGTGTGGCTCAAAGTTATTGATAATGGAATAGGATATTAAGCTAACTAGCTAGTAAAGCTAACTGTTCTGTAGATAACGTTACTTTATATGTTGCAAGACCTTTACTGTTAGGTAACTTGTGTTACAACCTTTGTACCTGGCTAACTGCAATGTTTATCAACGAGCTCCGTTGTTGTACATTGTTGCATTTACTTGGTGGTTGTAACCGCTGAGAGTGGCTAGATTTACTTTTTTTTCTAAAATCGGAACGTTTATGCCTTAGATGCGCGCGCCCTCTTTGTTCTTTATTTCTCTGACCAATGTAACGTTAGCCACCACGCAGGTACCACTGTACGGTCTTTGCATGTACTGTACTATTGAACGATAGGAATCAGCAAGACCCCTCCCATCCTGAGGGGAAGAAATGTTGATTACGGTACAAAAAAACTCTTGTGCAATTTTTCCACCATTTCAGAGGGGTAGACCTGCTTGGTTGAGCAACACCACATGAAAAAGACAGGGCTAATGTGTATTGCTTAAGGTCACAACAGCAGGAGATGGCATCTAGGTGTAGGATACCTAGAATCCTCCCAGTCGGACTTGGGATTCAAACCAGAAATGTTCCAGTTTTTGGTGCACTTCTCTAGCTTCTAGGCTACCTGCTGCCTCAAGTAGCTACTAGAATCAATTAACTACGTTACTGTAATCCGTATTATTGTCTCCTACCCAGTGCCACAATGAAGTACATCCTGGTCACTGGTGGTGTCATCTCAGGCATCGGGAAGGGCATCATAGCCTCCAGTGTGGGAACTATCCTCAAGTCATGTGGTCTGCGTGTCACCGCCATCAAGATTGACCCCTACATCAACATAGATGCAGGGACCTTCTCTCCGTACGAGCATGGTGAGTTCAGGAAATGTTCTGTATTATAGAAATAGTGATTTTAAGATCTGTCTTGTGTGTATGCTGTGTAACCTGGTTCACAATGGTGAGTCCAGGGTCATGAAACAGAAGAAAATGCTAACTAACTATTATAGGTAGAAACGACACTGTCAATGCAGTTATATGCCATGATGAGGCCTCCTAAGTACTATTCTCTGTTTGTTATGGAATTACTTTCTTTGCTCAAGCACAGTTGTCAGAATCAGAAAATGTTATTGCCATACAATAAATGTTACTAGGAATGTGTGTTGGTGTCCTGTGTACACAGAAGGGTACCTCAACATCAATAGTCTTGATCCCTCAAACTCAACTCTGGACCTTGAAGTCAGTTCCCCTCCCCTCTAATCAGGGACTGATTTTGACATGGGGCTCCAGGTGTGTGTAATTAATTATCAGGACAAACAGAGAACCAGCAGGCTCTGGACCTCAGGGTAAGAGTTGAATACCCCTGGTCTAGATCAACATCGATACAGATGGAGACATGAAAACCTATTCAAATATACAGAATCCTGTCCCTCGCTCTTTCTCTATGTGACATGTTTGCGTGTTGGCTAGGGTTTTAACCATACCACTCGACTTCTTCCAGGTGAGGTGTTTTAACGCTGTTCCTCTGCTCTCCCTCCAGGTGAGGTGTTTGTGCTGGACGACGGGGGTGAGGTGGATCTGGACCTGGGGAACTACGAGAGGTTCCTGGACATCAGGCTGACCAAAGACAACAACCTGACCACTGGCAAGATCTACCAGTCTGTCATCAACAAGGAGAGGAAAGGAGACTACCTGGGAAAGACCGTACAGGGTAAGATTAACTATAAGACAGTGCGGGACAAGGGCTGGGATGACTTGTAGAAACTTGTGTGTATATACAGGGGTTAAAGGAAGAGCTACCAATCTGTCATCAACAGGAAGAAGAGGCTACCTGGGAAAGATAGTCGTGCTGGGAGAGAGACTGGGTATACAGGAGTTCAGACCCTTGTTGAATAGTTGATGTGCATTTGATTTAGCTTGTGTGACATGGCAGTTCTGACCTCAGTCCAATATCCTATGAAGAACCAATGACAAAAAGGAAGGATATGAGCTATCAAGTTCTCGTCACTTTCTCTGCATCTCTAGACTAACTGTCCCTGTTTGGTGTATCCTTGCAGTGGTGCCCCACATCACTGATGCGATCCAGGAGTGGGTGATGCGTCAGGCCAGAGTACCTGTTGACGATGATGGTGTGGAGCCTCAGATCTGTGTCATCGAGGTAAAAGATTATGGTTAACACTGGTAGATCAATGACTTCCAGAGAACCTTTATTGGTTTGATAATAGTGTGACATGTGTACTTGAGGAGCCATTTCAGGCTGGGTAGTTACTAGTTGTATTCCTGTGTAATTGTGTTTCCCGGTATGTCGTGTTTCATGTGTGCAGCTAGGAGGCACTGTGGGAGACATCGAGAGCATGCCTTTCATCGAAGCCTTCAGGCAGTTCCAGTTCAAGGTGAAGAGGGAGAACTTCTGTAACATCCACGTCAGCCTGGTCCCACAGCCCAGTGCCACAGGAGAGCAGAAGACCAAACCCACTCAGAACAGTGTCAGAGAGCTCAGAGGACTCGGCCTGTCTCCTGATCTGGTGAGTTTAAATGAACCCAAGTTTTTTTCTAATCCTAGCAAGCCATCATAACCACTTCTGTCCATTTGTACATTTAGTGCAAGGATTGACTGTTAGCTAATTGTGTTTGTTGTCAATTCCCTCCAGATCATGTGTCGCTGTTCCACTTCCCTGGAGAACTCTGTTAAAGAGAAGATCTCCATGTTCTGTCATGTAGAACCTGAACAGGTAAGACCTGATCGTACAGTCACAGACTAGGATGAAATGACACTGGCTCAATAAATCTTCCCAGTGATTCCTCACATCCTACCTTGTCACCTCCTTCTCAATTGTATTAGAGAAGGTCCAATAAATCTCCCCTTGGTTGATGTGAGGAATCAAGGAAAGATGAATAAAGAACCACTGAAGCCTCTAGTTGTGACTGAGTGTTAGTTCTCCCCTCCTCTCCCAGGTGATCTGCGTGGCAGACGTGTCGTCCATCTACAGAGTGCCTCTGCTACTAGAGAACCAGGGGGTGGTGGGCTACTTCTGTCAGAGATTAGATCTTCCTATAGAGACACGCCCCAGGAAGATGCTCACTAAGTGGAAGGAGATGTCTGACAGGTGGGTGTGTCTGACAGGCATGCGGGCAGGCAGTCTCTGGGACTGGTAGTGCTCGATTATTTTGACCAGGGCTCAGTTTCCCGTGATTAAGATGCTTTTGGGAAACCGGGCCCTGGGCTGTTAATTGTGGGTCCTAATAAGGGACCGATTCAGACCTGGGACACCGGGTGAGTGCAATTAACTACCAGGTAGAAACAAAAAACAAGTGTGTCGACCCTCCAGGACCAGAATTGAACAGCCCATATTTAGACCCACCGAGTTTGAGTTTGACCTCTGGATAAAGAATTACAGAGGCATGTAATGATGCTGTTTGATTGCTCTGCCTATTCACCTGTTGTATTGCAGCACTATGGAGTGACCTGTATTCAGATGATTGGTGCTTTAAGCCAACTGGGAACTCTGAAAAAGGGGGTCAAATCATGACAGCGGTTATCTTCAAGTCGGGAGCTCTAGAAAAAATGTCATAGTTTCCGAGTTCCCAGTTGTCTTAAACACTGAAGTTGGAGATTTCAGAGGTCTCAGTTTTGAACACGGCATATAACTTTGCCTGTGGTGTTTTTGAATCCCAGGTCAGACAGGCTCCTAGAGCAGTGTTCTATAGCCCTGGTGGGGAAATACACCAAGTTCACAGACTCCTACGCGTCAGTCATCAAAGCGCTAGAACACTCTGCCTTAGCCATCTGCCACAAACTGGATATCAAGGTAAAACGCACACAGCCAGGCTAAAACACATGTACAAACTACACATTTGGAAAGGCACTACTGGCTGGTTTCCTGGACATATAATAAGACTAGTCCTGGACTAAGAAAGACTTTCAAGGAAGAAAGCGCATTCTAGTCCAGGATTAGGCTTAATCGGTGTCTGGGAAACCAGCCCAACATCCACAAGCATCTTAACCTGTGCATGACAGTGCATCTTTTTCTATTTAGTTTATTTCACAGCAAGGCTAAATTATACTGTTCTTCTGGCTTGGATGTCCTCAGGAATAGGTTTTATTTTGAAGAAGATTGCTGCTATAATGTGTGATTTCATGTTTAAGTCTTACTTGTTTGTGCAGTCATGTCAACGATACCGAACAAAAATATAAACGCAACATTTAAAGCCTTGGTCCCGTTTTTCAAGAGCTGAAATAAAAGATCCCAGGAATGTTTCATATGCACAAAAGGCTTATTTTGCTCAAATTTGTTTACATTTCTGTTAGTGAGCCTGTATCCTTTGCATAGATAATCGATCCACCTTGACAGGTGTGGCGTATCAAGAAGCTGATTTAATATCATGATTATTACACAGGTGTGCTGGGGACAATTAAAAGGCCACTCAAAAATGTGCAGTTTTGTCACGACACAATGTCACAGATGTCAAGTTTTGAGGGAGCGTGCAAATTGGCATGCTGACAGCTGGAATGTCCAACAGAGCGGTTGCCAGAGAATTGAAGGGTAATTTCTCTACCATCAGCTGCCTCCAACGTTGTTTTAGAGAATTTGGCAGTACATCCAACCGGCTTCAACTGCAGACCACATGTAACCACGCCAGTCCAGGACCTCCATATCCGGCTTATTCACCGGGGGGGCTGCTGAGGAGTGTTTTGTCTTTAAAGCTTTTTGTGGGGGAAAAACTCATTCTGATTGACTTGGCCTGGCTCCCCAGTGGGTGACCCTATGCCTACCCATGGCTGTGCCCCTACCCAGTTATGTGAAATTCATAGATTATGGCCGAATGAATTTGATTTAAATTGACTGATTTCCTTCTATGAACTTTAACTCCGTAAAATCGTTTGACATGTATTGGATAAGCTACGTCCGATCAAGTCAATAGCAACCCATTCTCATGTCTCCCCCTCGTCTATTTTTTTTTTTCTCAGTATATTGACTCAGCAGACCTGGAGCCAAACACACTGAAGGAGGAGCCTGTGAAGTACCATGAGGCGTGGCAAAAACTCTGCAGTGCTGAGTAAGTATGGTAGGGTCCGGGGTAGAAGGTCTAGCGGTGGGATGTGGCATCTTTTATGGTATTGTTCTCCAATCCTCTTGTACCCCCAGACAGTTCTACTTATTTTATGTACGATAGTCCAGTACCAGCACAGCTGATTCATCCAGTTGAATGAACTTGCCTGAACTTAAATACATCAATTAAGTAGAAGTGGCTGGGGGGGACACGGGGAGAAACACTGGGATATGGCATCACGGGGGGTCAGTTGGACTGGTAGAGAACAGGGTCAATATTGTGACTATGTTCATGATAATGGTGTTTCCCTCCCTCCACAGTGGCATCCTGGTACCTGGAGGGTTTGGAGTCAGAGGGACAGAGGGGAAGATCCACGCCATCAACTGGGCACGCAAACAGAAGAAACCCTTCCTAGGTACAGAATTGTCTGGGTTGGTGGCAGGCAGCCATGAGGATGCAGTCTTTACATCAAGGAACAAATTACACCTAAGGGTGGAATTAAAGCTTTCCATTCACATTCCTTCATGTATGTGCAGCGTTAACCTGACTTCTATGGGTTTGCAGGTGTGTGTCTAGGGATGCAGCTGGCTGTGTGTGAATTTGCCAGGAATGTGCTAGAATGGGAAGATGCCAACTCTACAGAGTTTCATCCCGAATCAAAGCATCCTGTTGTAGGTTCCACCTTCATAAGATCTCGCCTCCCTTTTTTTTTTTTACTGGTCGTGAAGGCCAACAAAAATAAATCTGATTCCTTACTGGTTCTTTCTAGGTGATTGACATGCCAGAACACAATCCTGGGCAGATGGGTGGGACCATGAGGCTGGGAAAGAGACGGACCATTTTCAAGACCACCGACAGTATACTAAGTAAGAGACCAAACTTTGAGAGTAAAGTCACTGTTGTAATCACACACTATACAGTGCATTCGGAAAGTATTCAGACCCCTTGACTTTTTCAACGTTTTGTTATGTTAGACTGTTGAACTTGTAGAAAGGGTACCAAAACATTTGTGCAGCATTGAAAGGTCCCTAACAACACAGTGGCATCCATCAATCTTAAATGGAAGGAGTTTGGAACCACCACGACTCTAGAGCTGGCCTCCCGGCCAAGCTGAGCAATCTGGGGAAAAGGGCCTTGGTCAGGGAGGTGACCAAGAACCCAATGGTCACTGGCAGAGATTCAGAGTTCCTCTGTGGAGATGGGAGAACCTTCCAGAAGGACAACCATCTCTGCAGCACTCCATCAATCAGGCCTTCATGGTAGTGGCCAGACAAAGCCACTATTCAGTAAATGGTACATTACAGCCCGCTTGGAGTTTGCCAAAGGGCCCCTAAAGAATCTGACCATGATAAAAAAGATTCTCTGGTCTGATGAAACCATTTGAACTCTTTGGCCTGAATGCCAAGCTTTACGTATGGAGGAAACCAGGCACCATCCCTGCGTTGAAGCATGGTGGTGGCAGCATCATGCTGTGGGGATGTTTTTCAGCGGCAGGGACTGGAAGACTAGTCAGGATCGAGGGAATGGTGAACGGAGTTAAGTATAGAGAGAGATCCTTGATGAAAACCTACTCAGGACCTCAGACTGGGTGCGAAGGTTCACCTTCCAACAGGACAACGACCTTAAGCACAAAGCCAAGACGATGCAGGAATGGCTTCGGGACAAGTCTCTGAATGTCTGTGACCCAGCCAGAGCACGGAATCGAACCCGATCCAACCTGACAGGGCTTGAGAGGATCTGCAGAGAAGAATGGGAGAAACTCCCCAAATATAGCCATGCCAAGCGTGTAGCGTCATACCCAAGAAGACTCGATGCTGCCGGATGTGATTCAACTAAGTATGGTGTAAAGGGTCTGAATACTTGTGTAAATATATTTGTTTAGTTTAAATTAATTTGCAAAAACTTCAAACCCTTTGCTTCATTATAGGGAACAGATTTGTAGATTGATTAGGGGAAAACTTTCATCCATTTTACAGTAAGTCTAAGGTAACGATGTGGAAAAAGCTTCACCTGCTGTGTTTTATACTTGTTTCATTGCAGGAAGACTTTACGGAGATGCCGAGTACGTGGATGAGAGACACCGACATCGCTTTGAGGTTCATGTTCATGTCACTTTCTCTCTATATACTTTCTCTACGTGTCAGTTTTTCAGTGTACTTACCTTGTTTCCGATCTCAGGTGAACCCAGAGCTGAAGGATCACTTTGAAGGGAAAGGCTTCCACTTCGTAGGTCAAGACGTAGAAGGCGAGCGAATGGAAGTCATTGAGTTAGACGGTAAGAGTGTGTCCGGGATCATGTGTATGAGTGGACAAAATGTTTTCTGGTTTGCACGTACCTTTTATACCTACAGCTCTTAACCCCTCTGCTTTTATTTTTAGATCATCCGTATTTCATAGGAGTGCAGTATCATCCAGAGTTCACCTCTCGCCCCATCAAACCATCGCCTCCCTACTTTGGCCTCCTGCTGGCATCAGCCGGGAAACTACAGAGCTACCTACAGAAGGGCCGCTGTCTGTCTCCACGGTAACCGAATATTCACTCAGTATGATTCCTAAACCAGTGTTGAATGTTACAGGCATAGTTACGAGAACTGGCTAAATGAAAGTGTTGTGGAACTTCCATTGTATAGTAACAATATGCCGTTTGAATACCATCTCTGTAGGGACACATACAGTGATCAGAGCGGCAGCAGCACCCCAGACTCAGAAATAGTTGAGTCCTCCATCTCACAGGAATGTGTAACTGGTAAGCAACAATTTCATTCTGACTCTTTTAAAGCCTGGAATTGAAATGGAGCATATTTGGCTGGAACCATTCATCCCACACCATTTTTCTTGCAGAGGGAAAGGAACAATGAAGTGTTGAAAAGGAAATCCCTTTCTAAACAGAGGACCAAGACAAGGGCTAAATTAGCTTGTAAGACATTTTTCCTGACCTGAATGGATTGTTTGGCATGTCTACATGCTCCCGACAACAGGATGTCAAATGGAACTGACATTGGGTCAAACATGCAGTACTGAAGATGTGACGGTTTCTTTACCCAAGGATAACTCCCTTGAGATGAAATCAATGGATGGCGAATGTCTTAAGGAGCCCCCCCCTAATATTTGACAAGAAATTTAATCTGTACATTGCAGGGTTAATTCATCTTTATTGCAGTAAAAGGGTTTTACAAGTGGAGAGGATTGTTTTTCACTCAACCTGGCTCATGGGGCGTGAGTGATGCACCAAGGCACAGATAATATGGTATTATTTAGCTTCACTCATTAGGATGTAGGCCTTATCCATTTTTCGAGCAGCAGCTCGTTAGTGGAATTCCCACATCAATGTGATTGGATGTTATGATGCATGACAGGCCTCAATCATTTTTCACAAGACCTGAGAATAAAGTAATGTTTTAGTGGCTGGAGACAATTTGTATCATATACACTTTGAAGGTGCCGTTCTGATCTCAGTCCCATATCCGCATGTTTCATCCATCAGTCACATTTTAAAAAGGTATCAATCATTGATCAGAACACACCAGACCCTGCACAGATGACTGATTAGCACGAGGCAAAACAGAAGTACCTTAAAACCCATATTACGGGTATATCAACTTTGAAGTGTAGTAGGTCAATGCCAGTCATAAGACCTGCAAATGAAATAAAGTTTAGCTTCTTGATATATACACACATTATATCCAAGGATTTATTCTGATCTTTAGTCCCATATCGACATCATTCATCCAGTAGTCACATAAAAGGTATCAGCATTGATCAGAACATACCAGGCCCTCTGAAGATAAATAAAGTGTGATTTATCCACCCCAAAATGAAAGTTCAGGATATACCTACAGATTGACATTCCCATCAAGGGACCTAGATTGGGCCATTTCATCTTAAGTTTGGCACACTTGTACCCCCATACCTGCAGAAATACCGAGTCAGACATTAGAAATTCAGCCGTGCACAAATTAAGCGCTAACGGCAGGGTTTACATTTGTGGAACTATCAAAGCAACATTACTATGGTTCAAAGATGCAGCTAAATATCTGTAGGACAGTAGAGTGACTACCTCAGGCACAGAGAGGCTAGGACAGTCAAAGACTCCCCATTTCTCTGGCATGAACTTGGAGAACCAGAGGCTACAGACAGAGCCCGGGTCCTTAGGATAGCATGCGACCAGATAACTTTGTTTTTAAAAAAATCCTTACCGGCTGTTCAATCACAAGGTGATTGGGTCATCACCCCTGCCATTTCATTCAGTTGGTACGAGACCTAATGAGAAACAAAGTGACCTTAGTGGGATGATCAATCTAGGTTAATTTCCATTCCAAAACATTGATGGTGAATTCATTACTACTTTCAATAAACAGGCTCAGAAGTAGAATACTGGAATGTCCTCATCTATCATTTCACCTTAATTAATTTAACCAGGTAGATTAAATTACCAAGGCAATGAGAACAAGTGTGTCAGTCTGAATGAAAGGCAGACATTTTGATTTACCTTCAGAATGTTCCGTGGTTAATTCTCAAGTCATCCTAGGTTATAAGCCTATATAGAAAATTTAGTCAGGTGAGACAGCTGCATGTGTTTTGTTTTATATACATGGTAAAAACCACACAATTTGCTATCATTACAATATTTTGGCTCAGACGAGTACTATAAATCCTCATCAACGAGGTACTCCTCTAAGTGAGGGCAAGTTTGTCATCACAGCCTAAACAGATTTATAAAATATAAAAATCAGTTTTACCTCCAATTAAAACATCCACTGGTTCATTCGAATCCCATTTTTTAGAGTCTTCAGATTGACTACTCCTGTAGAGAGCATTAGAAGATAAGGATCAGGTATAGAGGAGATACGTTGTTGTATAGTCAAAACCACACAATTTACATTCAGTTTAAATCTATGATATATTTGGGCTCAGACGAGTACTAAGAAGTTCTCAGCATCGAGGCAGTCCTCTAAGTGAGGGCAAGTGTCTCATCACAGCCAGAATGAAGGATGGTCAAACGTCACGAAATCATCCTGCATAAACGTACCTTCTGCATATCCATTCGTTATTCCGCCGTCTGGGATCTGCTCAGAAGATACCATTGAGCTTAAAGGGCATAGAGAAGCAATCCAATTAGAAAACTTCATCCATCACATGACCAATACATCAACATTTTCTAGGTACAATGGTGCATGGAATGTCCTTCCCCTTAATGTTGCTGCGTCAGTTACTTTCAAACTGGACAGCGACCGTCGGTGAAAGTATTGTTTTTGGCATCCTGTTGACCATGTCTGCTACAATAATGCAGGAACGGCTTCGATAGGTGCCTGGGTTTTGGAATGGGTTGTACAGAGTTATTTGACACTGCTCACCTATTCTGCAGTAGCAATGCAGCCATATTGGGCTGAGCAGGGTTTATCGTATGCCGTTTGTCCACCTAGAAGCAGAGATCAATGAGGTATACTCAGTAGGGCTAACCTTAACCAACGAACGTTAGCTGTGTAGGCCTACACTCACTGCACAAAATGTGACAATTGTTAGCATAACCATCTACTCAATGTTTGACATGATTAGCCATAGTTGCTGGCTCACTAAAAAAGTTCTAGCCCACTGTTCTTTTCGGTAAAAACCATAACTCCTTTGTTCGAGTCAGCCGGAAGAGTGTACTGACTCGGCTTCAATAAGGGCCGCGAGCAGCAGCCGCCACGTGGAAATCACAGGCCAACATAGCTGGCTAACAATGAGTATCGAACTAGCGTATGTAAGCATTTTCGAAATGGTACATGCAACTTCACGATTAACATAAGTTTGTCCACAGAAACTACTTTAGTTGCTAGCTATATAGCCAACGAGAGCACAGGAAGGTGCAGATCCCGACGGAAGTTGGTCTACCCGTCCTAGGAACCGATAGCATATCGACAGAAAACCCATTTTAACATTAAAGTAAATGCTTTTCCCAAAACATGTGATATTGGCAAATAAGTTAAATAGCTTTCACTTGAATTTAAAGGGTGATGTCAGGCGATAACTCTTTTGCTGGTACTCACCTTTTGCATTTAGCTTGAACTGAAGAGAGAGAAAACGCACCCTCTATTGCTTTATATAGTGTGGGAGAACCTGGCGATTGGTCCACATGTGTCACATGGACGAGATGTATGACGGTATATGACGTTCGCCATAAATCAGAGACCGCTATCAACATAGCTACTAATGCTAGAATGTGGCATAAATTAGATAGCTAATGCATGAATTGGTTACTCATAAGATTAACAATAAAAATGAACAAATAATACAACGAAAATAGACGGGATTAAAAAAATGAAAATCCAAACAGAAATACCTGAAATACAAAAACATTTTCACTTGAAGCTATTACTAATTTATTACGCCTGGTCAATGTAGTTCTGAACAAGACAAATCAATGGATTGCTGCACTTTGTGATTTTTGGATTAAGGAATCTGAGATTGATCAAACCCACACACTAGTATTTATTCCAGACGTCCTATGCCTATACGAATTGGCAACAATGGGAAATTACACTTCCGGATTTGAAAATAGATGTGTAGGTCTGTAGGACATCTATGCAATCGAGGTGTATATTTGTAGTAGGCCAATAGTGTTGAAAGTGGTTACTTTAATCAATGATGTTAGGCAAGCCTAAGTGAAAACTATATTTAAACTGATCAAAGTCAACAACCCAACAAACGCACGCACTGACTGACGCCAAAAACCCGTCTCAACATTTCAGCACCAGGGACAGTTCCATGACTGCTGCGACCACAGTTTCATTGAAACGCCAGGATTTAATTGCCTTTCGAACGGACATAACACAACAAACACAAGAATATCATGCAACGCATTTCACAATTCGTGTACAGCGCAGGAAATAGTTTCGCCTACAGCTCATGGTACGCCGTCATGGCCATCTCAAGTCAATAAGCAATTTATAGACGGACCAGGCATAGGCTCCATGGAATTTCACACCAATTTAAGAGTCAGATAACATCTTGCCTTATCATCTGCTATCTAACTATATTTTCACACTGTATAGGCTTCACGTACGATTCATATTTTCATTATCGAAATTACGCTTCGTAGCCTTGGCCCATAGGCTAGAATAAAATACAATAAGGCTGTAGAGTTGTCATAACATAAATGTGACGCTGTATTCTTTTTATGGTGATGTTCTGAAGCAATAGGCCCTATAATAAAGCCCGTGCATTGACCTGGGTAGGTAGCCTATCACATGACTGCAGCACTATCGCTCTTTGCTCGCTGGCGCTCCCATCTCTGTTTTACCAGAAGGCAGTAGGCAGCAGCAGTCACTGGCTTTGTAAACACAACGTGCTGCGCAGCTTTGTTTCGGAACCACCACCATTGTGGGTCTCTCTCTAGCCATGTCATGGATATTTTGTGGCAATATCAGTTCAGGATCATTTTGCTCGGAGACTCGACGGTAGGGAAATCGTCTTTGCTGAAACGGTTTACAGATGGAATTTACAGCGATGTAGCGGATCCAACGGTCGGTGTGGATTTTTATGCCCGTTCGCTAGACATTGAGCAAGGGATTAAAATCAAGCTTCAACTGTGGGACACGGCTGGACAGGAACGATTCAGGTGAGATGTCGACAATAAATGTTATCCTAGGCCTATATCTGTTATCAATAATCTGTTGACAAGATCATGTAATTCATTATTTCCATCAGTATAAATTAACCGATTTGTAACAAATAAGTAACACGCACCAGCCCTCACGATATCTATTGTGATTGGTTTACAATTGTTGGTGAATAACAGTGGAGAAAAATATTTGTTTTTATTGTCTCTCTAGTAACCCACAGAGAAACGAGGTCAGTCATCGTCAGTCATGTTTTACCCTGTGACTGTAATAACGGAGGCCCCTTACGCCAATCTCCATTATAAACAGTCACCAAATTGTGGCGCATCATCAGTTACATTCATTCACTGATGATGGGCAACAACCTCGCCTTGATATTGTTTTGTGTAATACACTAATTAAATATCCTTTTATAATACAATGATAAGAAGGTTTTGTCTTTGGATGGAGTACACTCAAATCCAGTTATTCTGTAAGTGTCGTTTGTTGCTGCTGAGATGGCCTGTAAATCCGCAGGCATGTCTCTCTCTCTCTATTACATACATGTTGTAATGTGCCTCATTGTAGCCTAGTCTGCAATGCCCGGACATGTACAGTAGCCATCCAGGAGCCAGTATATTGTAGTTGAAAAGAACATGTAAACAACATAATTCATTCTCCACTGATGCCTGTAGTCTCAGATACAATTCCTCTAAGATCATTATGTTTGCAGACTGCTCTCAGATCTCCCTTTCCTCTTGAAGCCAAACCTGCATGTCTCTGACAGAATATTATGGAAGAAAGACCGTTTTCCCTTAGGAGGTTCACAGTACACACCTAAAATAGATTCTCAGTGGCATGAATGAACTGTCTCTACAGGTCTGTACTGTTAGTTATCGTTCCTTTGTAAGCCACAAGTTATGTTTTTCCCTGGACCTGCAAGGAGTCGTGGATTTTGTTATGCTGTTTTGCCAACTCCTATATGGCTATTGTCATGCTATGAGTGTAGTTCGGTTCAGAGTTACACTGAGATTCAAGTCAGCATTGTTTAAATTCACGTTTTACTATGGGTCAGAGCTGAATTGTAACATCTCCTACTCCATCTTCCAGGTCCATCACTACTTCCTACTACCGTAACTCAGTGGGCGGGCTCCTCGTGTTCGACCTGACCAATCGCAAGACCTTCGACCACGTGAGAGAGTGGCACAAGGAAGTGAGCGAGCACATTCTGCCGCACCACATGGTCTACATTCTGATTGGCCACAAAAGCGACCTAAACAAGGACCGGAAGGTGACGCGGGACGAGGCTGAGCAGCTGGCGGCAGAGATGGGGATCCGCTATGTGGAGACATCGGCTAAGTGCAACAGCAACGTGGACCGGGCCTTCCAGCTGCTCAGCAGGGACATCTATGAGCTGATGAAGATGGGGGAGATCACCACGAGGGACGGATGGGATGGGGTGAAGAGCGGCCTCACCACCGGGGTCCTGTACCCGGGCGAAGAGGACATTGAGGTGGAGCCAAGGGAGAAGAGCTGCAACTGCTGAGAGACTGAGCCTCAATCTCTGACACCTGACCTCATCCATGGTCATATTCATTAGGCACCAAATGGAAGAAAACTGACTGAAAAAGAGAGGGACTACTTGGAATTGTCCAATAAGATTTTTATTTTCCATTGCGAAACGTTTTAGAAAACGTGTTCCAATATGTGCCCTAATAAACACGACTCATGTCTCCACTGTTGTTCCCCCTCTCTTATCTCCACAGTTTAGTCAGTTTAGTCAGTTTCCCATCGAAATTAAGCCACAGTCTAAAGTGAGGCCCTTGTCCTATGACATCATCATCATCACACGTCCATGTGTCACCTTATGCTTAGTGTAGATAGGATGCCAGTCCCCTCTGTATCAGTTCCTACAGAGGTCAGGATGGGGCTGTTTTCTGATGGGAGTACACAATACACATCCTGTAGTATACATCTTGATGTGACAAAAGCTTCTCTACAAACACAAAAGTCTGAGTCTTTAGGCCAAACACTAGTGTAAATCCTTGCAGTGGAAAAGCATCATACATGTACATGCTAAACGTACAAACATTTGCATCACCTGGGTAGCTTTGGGCCCAGTTAGGTAAGACAGACACAGAGGCTGCATTTTCACAGGCAGACAATTCTGTTATTTTGCCCAATTATTGTTCATTTGGCCAATGAGAAAAGGCCTTTTGCCAATAAGTGGGCAAAAGATCAGAATTTGGCTGCAGCCAGAGACACCTGTATGAGAGCGATCAGGCCTTGAGTTATTCCAGTACATACCCTATTCATTCCTGGATGCCCTTTGCTGCGGAGTCTCAAGGAAGCGAGGTCAGGACTTGCGGACAATGCATTATTGTGGTCTGGCATCACTCCCATTACGTTGTTGTTGGTTGGCTGTGTGTGTGTGTGTGTGTGTGTGTGTGTGTGTGTGTGTGTGTGTGTGTGTGTGTGTGTGTGTGTGTGTGTGTATGCATATGTCGTTGCTCTGCCTGCAGTCCCCTGAGACTGTACATCATGTTCGGTATGGTTAGCTCTGGTGTTAAAAGGTCACTGATAATAGGCAGGGAGAATAAACTGTACTCTATGTTTCACCACGACCCCCCATCCGCTGCTAATCAATATGGTCCTGTAGACTACTAATCTATGTAAGTGCACATAAGCCAAATCATTTTCATGTTGTGGACTTCCTACTTCAGAGTAGATGAGTAATGTTTTCAACATTTTTAAAAACATATCTATCATTTGTAGTACATTGCTGAAGCCACAAACAATTTGGTAGTCACTCTTTGTATTTGAATACTATATGGCATATTAAAAACAAAACAAACCTTCCAAGGTGGGTCTTCAAGGGGGAAAACCACACCAAACAATTTTCCTTTAATTGGAGAGAGGTATTGGCTGACTTTAAGACTGCTCACATGGGGCTTTTGTAGCCATAATAACAATTCATTGGCATTATTACATTATCTGGTTGAGAACATGACATTTTGGCCCTAATGGCTTCCATGCTCCATCAGAATGGTTCCGATATCAAGACAGACAGAATTTTGCACTGCTCTGTCTATAGTCCCTTTCTGCTTGCAGAGAGTGTCCTTTCGCTACTACCTCTATACAGCAAACCCCAGTGCAGATAACAGTTGCGCTGAGACTTGGCTGTAGATTCTGGTGTTACCATAGGAGTGTACAGCCATGGCTCAGGGCCTAGATAACAGCTCACTTTGCCTGGTTCCTCCTACCTCCCTCCTTCCTTCCCCTCAGCTCACCTTGTCCACCTCTCACCAGCACCACACCTCACCAGACATTTTACACACTGTAGATGACAGGAGAGACATTGTGCATTCAGCAACAGTGGCTTTATAGGATATTGTGTTCTATGTTGGTCATTGGGCAAGGTCCAGGAGCATCCGGGCTGTATCATGGCCATGCGACTTGACTTGTTGAAAGGAATGTCTAACTAACTAACTTTTGTAAGCCTTTACATACATTCTGGAAAACAACAATTTCTTAACAACAGTATGTGTTTGTCTACATACAGTCCTTATGTTTTGCCTCTTGCTTTACAAAGTCTGATGCAAACATAGTTTAGTTGTTCCCGCACTCATGGGTTTAACCAGGTTTATAGTTATGCCGTGGTCAGTTTTTTCAGCTCCAGTGAACATTCACAGACTTTGATTAAACCTCTGTTATCACAGGTCATAACCCATGTCTCATTTCTTTCAAAGTTAAATCAGTTGGCTAACTAATATCTATGACACTCTGTATTGATCCCATGTTCTTGTTACGGTAAGGAAGGACACATCCACAAAGAGAAGGCAATACCGAGGCCTAGGGAGAAGAGACACCCTTTAAATGAACAAAAACAGAATGTATAGAAATGGAGAATTATATTTTTCAGACATGGTTTCAGAGGTATGATCATGTAGGCTGCTGTCTGTTTGGTCATCGCAATTCAACTCCTTTTGAAAAGCAGCAAATGTTTCCATTCTAATCCACAAAGGAAGTTAAAGTCAAATCATGTTCCTTATAGTACGTACCTCTTTCATTTTTCAGCTTTGTGTGTAATTTATAACAGTTTTTTTTGTACAGCTGTATTTTTAATGCTTATAATAATGATAATTTGTGCTGTAATACAGCTGCTTGTCAGTGAATGCAACATATTCCTGATCACTGAATTTGATACGGATTCTTATTCTATTGTTACATGAGATATGAAGAAAACAGGAAATAGCAAGCTGTGGTGATGATGATGCCGATGACGGTCTATGAAAAAGGTGTATCTGGAGAAATGCCCATGTCACTGAGATGGAGCACCAGCTATATTCAACAGATCAGGCTCAAGGACTTGAAAGAAGAGATTGAGCTTGGTTCTTGGATCTTGACACATTGCCAGTCGAACTAGAATAGTTTAGATTTTAGATTTTAATAATTTATATTTTAGAAAGTGTTCATTATAAGTAATAAGTGGCAATTTTCATTGTGATGATAGTTATATCATAATACTGTAACTCGAATATCAATCGACAAAACAATCTATTTAGGTCCATGATCGTACAACAACATATGACAAATCACTAATGCATTTTTCTTGCAAATTCTGTTTTTTGGCAAGCTTAGAACTAGACATAGCATCACAGCAGTGCAGTTGATGCCTCTATTTTGCCTCTGACTAAGTCTGATCACAGTTCACAGCTTGATGGAATAAATGTTATTTATTTTCTATTCTAAATGTTCTGGGCAAGGTACTCTACTGTTAAAGGGGTATTCAGTCAATAAACAACATTATGTCCATGGTGCCATATTATGATTGACCAGCTCCATGCCAGGGTTGTGGCGTCCTCTTTTGGTAACAACAGAACTGCATACCTGACCCACTTAGCTGAATCACAGTGCAAATAAAATACTAAACTTCAACTAATAAACATAAAACTGTGTATGGTAATAACAGTGATGGTGTGTTTTAATTTTCATATGCCTCTGTTGAAAATCAAAAGTGTTAATTGGTATAACTAATCAATATCAACAATAACAGATTAATATCACTTGTGGAAATGAAGCTGTTCACTGATATTGCTTTCATTTGCACCCTCCACTGTTGTCCAAGCTCACCTTTAGAAACCATATATAGACTTATGGTAGAAACAACCGTGGTTCTCAATTAAACATCTGGAGTGAGGAAATGCAGATACACACAAGCTAAAGGTGCAAATTCATTAAAATGACAGTGCAAATCTCTCTGTGCAATTTCTAATGTACGTTTAGTTTAGCTGAGGTGTATCATATGGTTTGGTAAGCTGCCAAAATGTGTGATTATTTGATAGGTGGTGAAAGATCAAATAAATGTCATGTTAAATTAAAGAAAGACTTGATTCATTTATATGATCATATCTTTTTAAAGTTAATTATTTTATTAAAGTGACAGTAACGGTATTTTGTAAGCCTACTGAGCATGGATTTTGGCCTGGTACCGAGTCTAGGTCTAGATCAGAGATGGGAAATCTGCAGACCAATAATAGCACAATTAAATCAATTGATGAGATCCGTTTTTTTGTGGACCCCAATCAAAGTTTCCCATTCCGGAATGATTGACCCCTAGAGGTGTGTCCCAACAATCTCACATTTTTTTCTGAAGTGTGCATTTGTTCCCTTCATGGATTTGAAATAAATTAATGGTATATGGATGGAAACGCCAGTACATCGATCCAATATTTGTACATTTGCGGGGGAGTCGTGAACAAGTACACACTTCAGGCGGAATGGGACGTAGCGGGTAGGTGGTAGTGTCGATTTGGAATAAAATTGTAAGGTCAGCCTATCTATCCCATGATGCTTTGTGTCAGGAAAAATGACAGAAAAATTAAATTAATTCTGTTTGATTCAATGCTATCTCTTGTTTTGTCATCTAAAATATTATTTACATATTTAACCCAAATGAAAATCACAAACAGAACATGTTTCGTAAAATAAAGTGAATTATATTCTCTACCCTGACTGAAGTCCCTGTGTTCAGAGAGCAGATTGTAGAACTGTGTGTTTTAACGTAAAAAGGGCTTCTGCTATGTTTAGCACAGGGAAGGTAGGGATTCACCACTTTTCCTGCGGAATCTATATCAAGAGATTTCGGAAGCATAATTTTTAACTTCTGGGGTTGCGAATGAACGTGAATCTTTGCGCCCCAATTTATTGTACAAATAAAGTAGTGATTAATTCTTGTGCGACGCCTGTACAAACACAGACAGGTCTGTGCCACTGGTCCACAAAATTAAATATTCAATTGTTAAAGCAGGTCGTAACCTGAACGTCTGTGAAATAAGTGATGATTGCTGTCAAAACATTTTTTTACAGTGACTGATTGTCAACAGGCTTGTGTTTTATGTTTGACCTATTTTGGGGGAAGCAGCATGCATGACTGGCGAGCCGCGCTATATCTCAGGAAGTGTAACTGCTCGAAGTGCGCATGCCCAGCAGCTTGTAGGGATGTATTCGACTTCGTAAAAACGGTAAGGAAAATCAGAACGATGGTTTTGTAATTTTAGGTTTATTCGGATTATAAGGGCTAACTGATTTATATGCTCGGCAACGTCTATCTCCACGTAGAGTTTGGTATTTGTAAAGGGGCAACACCCCGGGCTCACTCCGAATGGCGGGGCAACGCCGTCGCCGCGTTGTTGTTTTCGTGTACGTGCTGCCGCACAGGGACGTAATTTTGAGGGAGCGGAGAAAAGGAAATAGTTGAACGAACGGGCGCACGCTTGTTCAGAAAAAAGCGTCACGTAACCGCCGTCACTATGTAAATATCCAAGGTGGCTAGTAACAGCTCAGCCTTCGGTTGCTTAAGCTCCAAACCTCTGCCCAAAGTCTATTACGTTAGTTAGCCTAGCCATCTTGCTAGCAAGATAG
Organism: Oncorhynchus keta; assembly: GCF_023373465.1. Classification (NCBI taxonomy): domain Eukaryota; kingdom Metazoa; phylum Chordata; class Actinopteri; order Salmoniformes; family Salmonidae; genus Oncorhynchus; species Oncorhynchus keta. The sequence continues at coordinate 17,695,160 of NC_068440.1, read as the reverse complement.
TACATTGTCATTGCAAGGGCGTTAGCCGTTCATATATACCTCACTGGTGTAGGCTATTCGGGAAAATGGTGCATTAGCAGCTAGCTATCAATGTTAGACCTGATCTTATGACTAACTAATGCACAACACTGCCCATACCCATATAAACGTTGTGAGTAGAAAAATAGTGAAAACTTGCCGTGCATAAAGCTTAACTCGTAGCTAGCTAACGCAACGTTTCTGTGGGTATGGGCAGTGCAGTACACTAGTTTCAGTTGGGAGATCCGGTGTAACAATAGCTAGCTACTAGTTAAAAGTTATGCACAGCAAGTTAGCAACCATGATGTGCCCCCTTTTCTAAATATGACAGAATAACTGAGTAACACTTTGGAGGTTAAAATGCTGAAAAGCCATAGTCATTGGCTGGAACTTTGAGGCAATTGAATCTGTTTATGGGCACGGTCAGCCCTAAGAGCATCTTATCCAGATTCTGCCTTGTCGAGTCTGTCCTCCTGTAGTCTTTGTCTTTGTCTCTTTCTCTCTCACACACACACACACACACACACACACACACACACACACACACACACACACACACACACACACACACTATTCTAATCTACTGTATTTGTAACCATTGTGTTCTTCTTCCCTATACTCACCTGGGCATTCAGTAGGCTACTCTGGGAGGATGGCACAAACCGAGGTGACAACGGTCTCTATGGGGGACCTAGTGGTGGTGAAGGCTACTGATGAAGAGAATGGTGATGATGAGGACAGCAACACACAGGTCATCCTCCAGCTACAACCAATCACAGCAGGGTAGGTACACACTGATGTTTACTTGGACCTGATAGGGGAAAAGGGGACAAGACTAGTGTAACAGTTGGTTCGGTGAACCATGCTCACATGATAGCTTCCCAATCTAATTGCCCAGGCTTTAGGTTAGTGAGCTAACATAGTCAGACCCTGCTTTGTTTTTTGCCAACATTTTCATTTGATGTTTCACTTTCCCTTGCAGTATGGATGAGTCAGGAGAGACAGACACAGCTGTGGAGGCACACCCAGGTAATTGACATATACACATATATAAATAAACACACTCATAAATAAACAAACAAAGTATATCATAAAAAATGTTCCTTCAGAAGAAGCCACAGTTGATGGGGAGGAGGTAGAGCTGGGTTATCCCATCACATGTGGAGAGTGTAAAGCTGTGCTGCTGGTCAAGAGGTTTGTCTGTCCTGGAATAAACGTCAAATGTGTCAAGGTTAGTCATGGTCATTGTATTTTCTACAGAAATCATCAAGTTTTTCAAATGTTGGTATGCAGAGAAGGAACAGCTCAGCCTGCCAGCTATTGATATTACTTGTAAGTCGCTCTGGATAAGAGCGTCTGCTAAATGACTTAAATGTAAATGTAAATAATCCTGTTTGTACAATGTCAGCAGAAGAGATTGTCACATACCATTTAATATATGCCATTTAGCAGACATTTTCATCCAAAGCCACTTAGTCTTGTGTGGATACATTTTACTTCTGAGTGGCCCCAGGAATCAAACCCACAACCATGGCATTGCTAACACCATGCTCTACCAACTGAGCCATACAGGACCAGTTGTTTGCTTTAACAATGCCTTAGACATCGGTTGAATGTTTCTCATTGGCTAGTTGTTTCTTTGCTGTCTCCTTTCTAATAAGGTGGTGTAGGTATATGATTGTAATCCCAGTGAACAGGTATGGTTCCTTTCTAAACTCTCACAATAACGTCTGCCCCATACAGTATGAAGACCAACTGATCAGTCCCAAGCAGTTTGTCCACATGTCTGGGAAGGCTACACTGAAGGACTGGAAAAGAGCTATCCGGATGGGAGGGGTCATGCTCAGGTGAAGAGTAGAGTTGACCAGTCCCAAATTAACCCCTGCCCTCTAGCCCCTAAGCACTTGTGCAGAGATCTGAGATAATTTGATAGACAGACATAATCTAGAGGTAGTTTGAAGTTAGAGAGGTGGACCAGAAACTGGAGGGTTGCCAGTTAGTATCCCAGGTCTGAGGGGAAAATCAACCCGAGGTGATTGATGTAGACAATGTGTCCCTTCTCTTCCCTCTGTCTTTCTTCACTCTTGTCCTTTATCTCATAATCTCTCTTCTTCAGGAAGATGATGGACTCGGGGCAGCTAGACTTCTATGAACACAGCACTCTGTGCACCAACACGTGTCGTAGCACCAAGTTTGACCTGCTGATCAACAACACACGCTTCCCCCCTGACGGCAGCGGACTCACCACGCCCATCTCCTCACAAGGTGAGACCAGGCACACCCCTCACTGAGGGCTGTAAAGATCTCAGGTTGTCTGTAGCAAAACAATTTAAAAGTTTGTCAGGCAGTTATTTTCTGTAAGGGACCTTTTAATCCTATTTTCTCCCATTTTAACTTATTTTTTAATTGGTGATATCGTACACATGTCCATTAACTTGACATTTTCATTGGGATATATACACAAGTTTGGAATACAGTATCAGTCAATAAGCATCCAGGACCAGAACCATCTGTTTTATTTTGTGTATTGAATATTGTAAGTAGTGTAGCTGACCATGTCTCTCCCCTGTTGGACATGTAGCCCAGGTGGTGATAGGTAATGGTGGCCAGGTTGCCATGACAACAGAGAAGAGGTCAGATGTTCTGACTGGAACAATGGAGTGGAGTTCAGGGGCTGTAGCCATGGAGACAGAGAAGAAGGAAACCAGTGAGATATCAGGTGTGTTCTTCACCCAAACAGCTCCCACTAGTGACTATTTACAGTAGTTGCACTCACAACTCTGATGTCAAATATATTGAACAAAAATATAAATGCGACATGCAACAATTTCATTGATTTTACTGAGTTACGGTTCATATGAGAAAATCAGTCAGTTTAAATTAATTAATTCGGCCCTAATCTGGCGCTCGAGTGGTGCAGCGGTCTAAGGCACTGCATCTCAGTGCTACAGGCGTCACTACAGACCGGTTTGATCCCGGGCTGTATCACAACCGGCCGTGATCGGGAGTCCCATAGGCCGGCGCACAATCGCACCCAGTGTCGTCCGGGTTAGGGGAGAGTTTGGCCGGAGTAGACCGTCATTGTAAAATAAGAATTTGTTCTTTTAATTAATTAATTCATTTCACCTTTATTTAACCAGGTAGGCTAGTTGAGAACAAGTACTCATTTGCAACTGCGACCTGGCCAAGATAAAACATAGCAATTCGACACATACAACAACACAGAGTTACACATAGTCAATAATACAGTAGAACAAAAGAAAACAAAAAGTCTATATACAGTGAGTGCAAATGAGGTAAGATAAGGGAGTTAAGGCAATAAATGGGCCATAGTGGCGAAGTAATTACAATATAGTAATTAAACACTGGAATGGTAGATGTGCAGAAAATGAATGTGCAAGTAGAGATACTGGGGTGCAAAGGAGCAAGATAAATAAATAAATAAATAAATACTGTATGGGGGATGAGGTAGGTAGAAAGATGGGCTATGTACAGGTGCAGTGATCTGTGAGCTGCTCTGACAGCTGCTGCTTAAAGCTAGTGGGGGAGATATGAGTCTCCAGCTTCAGAGATTTTTAACTGACTTGCCTAGTTAAGTAAAGGTTAAATAAATAAAAAATATCCATAAAAAATATATGGATTTCACATGACTGAGAACACAGATATGCATCTGTTGGTCACATATACCTTTAAAAAAACTCACAATATTTTTATGTATTCATATTGCCATTGATAAAATACAATTGTGTTTGTTCGTAACTTATGCCTGCGCATAACATAACTCCACCGCCACCATGGGGCACTCTGTTCACGACGTTGACAATAGCAAACTCCTCGCACACACCAGGGGTCTGCGCTTTGAAGCCGGTTGGCCGTACTGCCAAATCCTCTAAAAAGATGTTGGAGGTGGCTTATGGTAGAGAAATAAACAATTATTTGGCAACAGCTCTGGTGGACATTCCTGCTGTCAGCATTTATTGTCCCCAGCACAAGGGGCACCTGTGTAATGATTATGCTGTTTAATCAGCTTCTTGATATGCCACACCTGTTCGCTGGATGGATTATCTTGGCAAAGGAGAAATGCTCAGTAACAGGTATGTAAACAAATTTGTGCTCAAAACCTGAGAGAAAGTTTTGCATATGGAACATTTCTGGGATCTTTTATTTAAGTTCATGAAACATGGGACCAATACTTTACATGTTGCATTTATATTTTTGTTCAATGTAGTTTTCTGGTCATTAGTCTTGTATCAATCTAAGGTTCGTACCTGGGTCAAATACATTATGTCAGATACTTGCTATTGGGTGCCATTGGATTAGCTCGACCGGTAAAATGGAACCAATGGAATAATCCCCAAAGTGCAAACTCTGCCCACCCTATATGCCGGTCAAGCTAAACCAACCACATCGCAAGTATTTGAAAGTATGTGACATGTAATTGACTTAAGATCTTTCTCATCTCTCTCTACCTTGTTACTCAAATGGCATATAAACTACTTTGAACTCTGCTGTGTCCTTTGTTCCCCCAGAAGAGACATTGAACTTCTGGAAAGGCATAGCTGACGTGGGCCTGATGGGGGAGGTGGTAGACAACATCAGGACAGAGCTGTTGGAGATGCTGAGAGGAGTGCAGCTACGCAGCGAGCAGGCTGCCCTGCAGGACGCGGGTGGGTACTGGCACCTAAGACACAGGGAATAGGGTACTTTCTAAGGGTATATGCATGGTGTCACACAGGTGCAATGTTGGTTTCTGTTGATCAAGTCTGGGGATTAAATAAAGTAAAGTCTACATTATGGGTCTTTTGTGGGGCATCCCCCAAAATAGGGGACACATTTTATGTCTTGTTTAATTGTCTTACTTTAGTAAGTGAATAACGTTTACACTTCTTTGCTTTGATTTAATTGATTGACTGATGATGTGTTGTTACAGACGATGTGAGGGGGGTGGTGGATGGATGTGTTGTAAGCCACCCTGTGATTGGTTGATGGATGTGTTGTTACTGACCATGTGATTGGTTGCCCACTGATGGTTCTCAGATTCCTGTCTGGTAGAGGTGGCAGTGTTGAGTAACCTGGCCCAGGTGTTTGGCCTGCTGGACTCAGTCAAACACATCCTAAATGTAAGGAGAGAACAGACTGACCCTGGAGAGGAGCAGGTCATTAGCACACTGACCAGTGAGTAATGTTCAATTCAGTAACTTCAGGCAGAGGAAGGGAGATTGAGATATGTATATAAATATTCCTATGATGTTTTGGATCATTTCCATTTTAGTCATATTATTTAATGTCAATGGTCAGGAAACAAAAAAAACAAGTCTACATTCAATAGTAAATATGGACCTGTATTGGATCTGGACTCAAACTTGCTAATTGGTACGGTTGATTACTGTAGAGCTCAATCTGAGTCATTTCTGACCTCTGACTGATCTCCACAGACCTGGAGCTGCAGCTGGAGGAACAGAGACGACAGCAGCACTTCAGAGCTCAGCTCTGCCACCCCCAGCCCGACAACAACATCAGTCACACCCCAGGAGGCAAACCCACCAAGCCCAAGGCCAAACGACCTCGCTTGCAACGGCCAGCCTCCACCACCCCCCTCACCTCTTCCCTCTCCCAGCCCCAGACAGCCACCCTGCAGCCCCAGCAGTTCACTGTACTTTCCCCCATTTCATTCTCTTCCATGGGCCAGCCCTTCTCCCTGACTGGCTTGTCTGGCCTGTCAGGCCTCCCCATGGCCACGCTGGGTCAACAGAACAACACGGTGACCCTCCACACCCTACCCGCTGGCACCCAGACCTTCACCCAATACATCACCACCATGGTTGGGGCCGACGGCAAGACAGAGACTGTGACCCTCCAACCATCCCAAGGGCTGACGCTGGTGGGCACCACCCTCCAGGACCCAAGTCAGCTGGGAGGAACCATGATGAGTCCCTTGGAGCTGGTCCAACTCACCCAGGGAGGGGTGACCGTCAGTGGGGAGACGATGGTTGAGCAGCCCATGGGCCAAGTTGTGGAAAGTGGGCCAATGGTACTCCACCAGGAAGGGATGATACAGGAGGGATTGGTGGAGGGAGTAGAGGACAAGAGCCAGGCACAAACGATAGTGACCGAGATTGACCCTGCCCCGGTTGACCAGACCATGGGGGTGGTGATGGAGCTACAGCTGGCCCAAGAAGGAAAGGCTGAGGTTGGGGAGGAGGGTTCCGCCATGGTCGTCCATGGTGGGATGGATGTCACCATTGTCTCGGAGGAGGGGAAGGGAGGGGAGGGAATGGTGGTTCAGGGGGAGGTTCTTGAAGCTGGGCAGCAGAGCCAGGTAGAAGGGGTAGAGATGGATGCTAACGGGCAGATCTCATGCCTAAGGATAATGGTGATCGAGGAGGAGACTCGGGAAGAGGACCAGGCCAAATGACCCAGCTCTGCAGACAGAGACAATACCCTCTCCTCTCAATGTTACCATGTGAGACAGTAGTGATGGACTAGCCTGGTTCCAGATCTGTTTGTGCTGTCTTGCCAACTCTCTGTGACAATGATCATAAGAGCTGGAAAAACAGCACAAACAGAGGGTGGACTCATTGACAGAACATAAAAGAGCATGCAGGCAGACTTGTGGTGTGAGTAAGTGTTTGGAGTATGCTTGGAGTATGCTATTTACACAGAGAGATGCCAAAGACCTTGCCTTCTTAGAGGAGCTGTGGTCCTTAGCAGCTAGGCCAGGGTGTCCATTATTTTCATTGTTGTTTCGGTCATTTTTATCAAAACGACAACACAGCCAGGCACGGTATCTTATGTTGTTTGCTTTGTAACACGTGTGTTACCCTTTTTGTGTGTGTGTGTGTGTGTGTGTGTGTGTGTGTGGGGCTAGAGGTCTACTGTGGGATGACAGCAACAGTTCTAAAACAATAAAGTCTGCTCTATATTTCTTTCATTAAATAGAAAGCATACCACTCCTCCTCTGTGCAGCTTTTGGGATTAAGTCTTTTCTGCATTTTTTGTAAAACAAAACAAAGATAATATGTTGAGCTCACTGTTGTCAGTTCTGTGAATCGACACGTTGTATTCTTCACTGGAAGCCTTTTCTTTTCAAGATTTGCATAATGTTTCGCATGATTGTCTGTATGGCGATAAATGCAGTACATGTACAGTATCAGTCAAAAGTTTGGACACACCTACTCATTCAAAGGTTTTTCTTTATTTTGACTATTTTCTACATTGTAGAATAATAGTGAATACATCAAAACTATGAAATAACACAAAGCACCATCACACCTCCTCCATGCTTCGTAGTGGGAACCACACATGCAGAGATCATCTGTTGACCTACTGTGCTTCTCACAAAGACACGTCGATTGGAACTAAAAATCTAAAATCTGGACTCATCAGACCAAAGGACAGATTTCCACTGGTGTAATGTCAATTGTTTGTGTTTCTTGGCCCAAGCAAGTCTCTTATTATTATTTAGTAGTGGTTTCTTTGCAGCAATTCAACCATGAAGGGCTGATTCACACAGTCTCCTCTGAACAGTTGATGTTGAGATGTGTCTGTTATTTGAACCTATCCTCTGCTGCAGAGGTAACTCTGGGTCTTGGTATTTTACCAAATAAGGCTATCTTCTGTATACCACCCCTACTTTGTAACAATACAACTGATTGGCTCAGACACATTAAGAAGGAAAGAAATTCTACAATTAACTTTTAACAAGGCACATCTATTATTTGAAATGCATTCCAGGTGACTACCTCATGAAGCTGGTTGAGAGAATGCCAAGAGTGTGTAAAGCTGTCATCAAGGCAAAGGATGGCTACTTTGAAGAATTGTTAAACACTTTTTTGGTTGCTACATGATTCCATATGTGTTATTTCATAGTTTTAATGTCTTCACTATTAGTCTCCAATGTAGAAAATAGTTTTAAAAAATTAAGAAAAATCCTTGAATGAGTAGGTGTGTCCAAACCTTTAACTGGTACTGTATATGGAAGTTCCATAGAGAACAACACATTTCTCTCCATTGCATTTTCTTTCTCTGTTTATGATTTTTAGTGTGTGGTTATTTTGCCTCACAAGTTTAATAGATATAAATGGACCTAAAGTTAAAGTATGACTAAGATGGTTATTTATGTAAGTCAAAGTAGAATCACAGGGACTCCAATGTCAAGCTGAACAAAATGCTGTTAACACTTTAGGAAGGGGGTATACATACGGCATTCATAACACCTTTATGAAACCATTCATAACAATTCACTAGCCTACGGATATTGTTGCACTCGTTTTGTCTAGGGGTCCTAGGCGTAGTTACATGGTCTGTAACCTGAATTAATATTTGCATTTATGTGAGAAATCAGTGTTTGAGGCGGCAGGTAGCCTAGCTGTTGAAGGCGTTCGGACAGTAACAGAATGGACGCTGGTTCAAATCCCTCAGCCAACAAGGTGAAAAATATGCCGATGTGCCCTTGAGTAAGGCACTTAACCATAATTGCTCCTGTAAGTTGCTTTGCATAAGAGCGTCTGTTAAAAGACTAAAATGTAAAGCTTGCAGTATCATTCATAACAACCGTCAGAAAGTTTTACCCAAACCGCTGCCCAGCCTAGAACAAAAAACAGAAGTTCTTACTTTGTTTTCTTTACTCATAATAACATGCAAAGTTCCATGATCCTGATTGCTGTCAGACACTGAAGTGCAGTGTTGAGACAGAAATTAATACATCCATTCAATTATTTTGGTCAATGAATGTGAACATACTTGCAGGGTATTTGAAGTTAACTAATATATATGTAATGACCTGTTCTATAGTTAACCTCTGTTTACTCAAGGCTTGAAAAGTTATTTCCATAATGACTTTGTAATGTGTTTTAATATTAAAATTAAAAGACAAAAAAATTGATGGTGGTTGGTGGTTGGTGTGGGTGTGGTGGTTGGTGTGGGTGTGGTGGTTGGTAGTGGTGTGGTGGTGGTTGGTAGTGGTTGGTGGGTGGTGGTGTGGTGGTTGGTGTGGTGTGGGTGTGGTGGTGGTGTGGTGGTTGGTAGTGGGTGTGGTGGTGGGTGTGGTGGTTGGTGTGGTGGTTGGTGGTGGTTGGTGTGGGTGTGGTGGTTGGTGTGGTGGTAGTGGTGTGGTGGTGGTTGGTAGTGGTTGGTGGGTGGTGGTGTGGTGTGGGTGTGGTGGTGGTGTGGTGGTTGGTAGTGGGTGGTGGTTGGTGTGGGTGTGGTGGTGGGTGTGGTGGTTGGTGGTGGTTGGTAGTGGTTGGTGGGTGGTGGTTGGTGTGGGTGTGGTGGTTGGTGTGGGTGTGGTGGTTCTTAGGTGGTGGTTGGTGTGGGTGTGGTGGTTGGTAGTGGTGTGGTGGTTGGTAGTGGTGTGGTGGTGTGGTGGTTGGTAGTGGTGTGGTGGTTGGTGGTGGTGTGATGGTTGGTAGTGGTGTGGTGATTGTTGTGGGTGTGGTGGTTGGGAGCGCACCAGTCACGTTCTGTGGAGGAGGAGATCCAAAGGAGATGGAGATGGATGGATTGGCCACACCCTCTTAAAGCCACCCTCCAACATCACCAGGCAAGCTCTGTACTGGATCCAGCTCGGGACCTCAAACTCAACTCTGGACCTCGAAGTTCAACAGAGCTTTTTAACTGTTCCCTTATAATCAGAGATTGATTTAGACCTGGGACACTAGGTGGGTACAATAAATTATCAGGTATAACAGAATCAGTAGGCACCGGACCTCATGGGGTAAGAGTTGAATACCTCTGCGCTAGGGAAATAGAAGAGAGGGCATCCACAAAACACCTGGAGGTGAGCGCTTGAAGCAGATACCAAAAGATCTGGCAGGGGGTGGAATGAGCTGGAGAAGCCCAGAACAGAGTGTTATAGAGAGGAGTTGTCGATTGCCTGCGTAGGGTATTCAACAGAGGTGTGGACTTGAGTCACATGACTAGGACTTGAGTCACAGATATGATGACTTGCAACTCGACTTTGACTTTAACACCACTGACTCGTGACTTCGACTTGAGCCTTTTGATTCAACTTGACTTGACAAAGTAATAAAAATATAGATATTTTGAAAAGCATTCATGATTTGTGTAAATGTAATATATTAACTATTACTCTTGTTAAAAATATAAAATGGTATTACATTTGGTGAAGAGCACATTATGACTTGTTAAGGACTCGAAACTCAAGCCCGTCCTCCCTAATTTAAGTCCCACCAACCTCCTGTGGTGGAACTGGCTTCGAGGTCCAGAGTTGAGTTTGAGGGGCCTGCTGTATGCTCCTAAAGAAAGGAAGGAAGAAAGTCATGTCATTATATCACCACTAGAGAGGAGTAAAGATCTATTTAATTGTCGGTTGCAGAGTTTGAGTCAAGGATTGCTTCTGCCCTGTCCTTCATTAATATAGACAGCACGCATAAACTGTCTGGATTCTGGATTCTCTCTATCACGCCCACTGCTCTGCAGGGTTTAATCCGCCCTGTCATGTGATGTATCCATGAAGGGTGTGGGGCTGGTCGCAGTGCATTGCTGACATGGTACCTGGGCCCAGCTGGTTATTATATGGGATGTTTTCCTTACACTGAACAGTCAGAGTGTCTGAGGGCTGGGCATGTAGGCAGGAGGAGTAGCACAGGTGGCATATTGACGTTAGGGAGAGGCATGTGTAGCCGAGTGATCATAGGGTCCAGTGAGTAGCTAGGCGAGCTGGAGGCACGGCGATTCAGACAGCTAGCAGGCCGAGGCTAGCAGCAGGCTTGCAGATGGGCCTCAGGGGGACGTTGCAACAAGGGTCTGTTGAAACCCCCCTCGGACGGTTAAGTCGTCAGACCAGTTGTGATGGATCGGTGGGGCTCCGTGTTGGCAGCAAAGGGTCCAGGCCAATTGGCAGAAGAGGTATTGAAGCCCAGGAATTATCTGATGAAATTCTTTGGCTAGCCGGGAGAAGGGCCTAGCTCGAGGTTAGCTCCAGGCTAACTGGTGCTTGCTTCGGGACAGAAACCCCCTTGGACGGATACGTCGGTAGACCAGTCATGATTGATTGGAGAGGCTCTGTGTCGGCAGCAAAGGGTCCAGGCCAATTGGTAAAAGAGGTAATTGAAGCCCAGGGATTGCTTGATGGAATCACTTCAGCTAGCCGGGAGATGGGCCTAGTTTGAGGCTAGCTGCAGGCTAACTACTAGCTAGTTAGCGGGCTAGCTTCAGAAGGGTGTTCTGGTTCAAAAGTGTAAAAAGAGCAGATCCATACCACTTTGGGTGAGGTGGGTTGCAGGAGAGTATGTTAAATCCGTAGATGGAAAATGTGATTTAAAAAATACATAATAATACAAATATATATGAAATATATACAAAGAAAAACGATATATACAAGGGACGTGACAAGACAATCATAACAGACATCCCCACTGCTACGCCATCTTGTATGCATGCCACACACACACATGCAGGCCACAAACATTCTTCCTTTACAGACTCCATGAAATTATGACCTCTTCCTAAATATTTTGTCAAATTGTACATTTTGTGTATGGTTTCCAAGAAGCAAGTGTGGCTCAACATACCCACTTTGGCTCAAGTTACACCACTCTCCCCTACAGCAGAAATAACTATGGATCCAGGCTGGAGGAGCCAGACATAGACTTTACTGAATGATCCCCTTGGGGAAATCTGTCTTGTGTCAGAGTGTCTCCAATCAAACACACAAGCAAAGCATTACATGACATGACCACAACACAGAAGTTTCGCAACATACATTGCAGCCACTTAACACCATTGAAGTGGCCAAGTGGGTGGGGTTGGTGTAAACCAATCACAGGGTATTCTGTCATGAGGTGTCAAGCAACAACAGCACATGAGGGGATGTGACGTGCCCATCTCACCTGTGTCGGTGTCACCTGTGTCGGGTGAGTTACAGAGGTGTGTGAGTGGGTTTGTGAGTGTGTGTTAACCATCTTTAGCACGTCAGCAGGAGGATGTTGCTAATGCTAAACTAGCAATGATGTGATTGTTTGGAGGACACACACGCGCACACACACATGAGACTGTTTTGAGAGCACTCACACGTACAGTGAGGCAAAAAAGTATTTAGTCAGCCACCAATTGTGCAAGTTCTCCCACTTCTAGACTCCCTCCACCTACGCAAGGACGTCAGAGTACAAACATCAGTTAACCACCTAACTGAGGAACTCAATTTAACCTTGCGCAATACCCTAGATGCAGGTGCACCCCTAAAAACTAAAAACATTTGTCATAAGAAACTAGCTCCCTAGTATACAGAAAATACCCAAACTCTGAAGCAAGGTTCCAGAGAATTGGAGTGGAAATGGCGCCACACCAAACTGGAAGTCTTTCGACTAGCTTGCTATGCTCCATCATCCTATTCCCCAAGAGAGGATGTCTTTCACTTTAGCAGTGATAAATTCATGAACGTCTTTGAGGAAAAGATCATGATCATTAGAAAGCAAATTACGGACTCCTCTTTAAATCTGAGTATTCCTCCAAAGCTCAGTTGTCCTGAGTCTGCACAACTCTGCCAGGACCTAGGATCAAGGGAGACACTCAAGTTTTTTAGTACTATATCTCTTGACACATTGATTAAATTAATCATGGCCTCCAAAACTTCAAGCTGTATACTGGACCCTATTCCAACTAAACTACTGAAAGAGCTGCTTTCTGTGCTTGGCCCTGCTCTGTTGAACATAATAAACGGCTCTCTATCTACCGGATGTGTACCAAACTCACTAAAAGTAGCAGTAATAAAGAATCTCTTGAAAAAGCCAAACTTTGAAAATATTTAAAAAATATCAGCCTATACTCTCATTCCTCTCCAAAATTTTAGCAAAAGCTGTTGCGCAGAAACTCACTGCCTTCCTGAAGACAAACAATGTATACGAAACGCTTCAGTCTAGTTTTAGACCCCATCATAGCACTGAGACTGCAAATTACCTTCTAATGGAGTCAGAACCGAGGCTCTGCATCTGTCCTCGTGCTCCTAGACCTTAGTGCTGCTTTTGATACCATCAATCACCACATTCTTTTGGAGAGATTGGAAACCCAAATTGGTCTACACGGACAAGTTCTGGCCTAAATTAGATCTTATCTGTCAGAAAGATATCAGTTTGTCTCTGTGAATGGTTTGTCCTCTGACAAATCAACTGTAAATTTCGGTGTTCCTCAAGGCTCCGTTTTAGGACCACTATTGTTTTCACTATATATTTTACCTCTTGGTGAAACATAATGTTAACTTTCACTGCTATGCGGATGACACACAGCTGTATATTTCGATGAAACATAGTGAAGCCCCAAAATTGCCCTCCCTGGAAGCCTGTGTTGCAGACATAAGTGGATGGCTGCAAATGTTCAACTTTTAAACTCGGTCCCAAGAAACAAAGAGATCTTCTGTTGAATCTGACAATTAATCTTGATGGTTGTACAGTCGTCTCAAAAAAACTGTGAAGGACCTCGGCGTTACTCTGGACCCTTATCTCTCTTTTGACGAACATATCAAGACTGTTTCAAGGATAGCTTTTTTCCATCTACTTAGCATTGCAAAAATCTGAAACTTTCTGTCCAAAAATGATGCAGAAAAATTAATACATGCTTTTGTCACTTCAAGGTTAGACTACTGCAATGCTCTACTTTCCAGCTACCCGGATAAAGCACTAAATAAACTTCAGTTAGTGCTAAACACGGCTGCTAGAATCTTGACTAGAACCCCAAAATTTGATCATATTACTCCAGTGTTAGACTCTCTACACTGGTTTCCTGTCAAGGCAAGGGCTGATTTCAAGGTTTTACTGCTAACCTACAAAGCATTACATGGGCTTGCTCCTACCTATCTTTCTGATTTGGTTTTGCCGTACATACCTACACGTACACTACGGTCACAAGACGCAGGCCTCCTTACTGTCCCTAGAATTTCTAAGCAAACAGCTGGAGGCAGGGCTTTCTCCTATAGAGCTCCATTTTTATGGAATGGTCTGCCTATTCATGTGAGAGACTCAGACTCGGTCTCAACCTTTACCTTTAAGTCTTTATTGAAGACTCATCTCTTCATTAGGTCCTATGATTGAGTGTTGTCTGGCCCAGGAGTGTGAAGGTGAACGGAAAGGCACTGGAGCAACAAACCACCCTTGCTGTCTCTGCCTGGCCGGTTCCCCTCTCTTCACTGGGTTTCTCTGCCTCTAACCCTATTACAGGAGCTGAGCCACTGGCTTACTGGTGCTCTTCCATAGCGCCCCTAGGGGGAGTGCATCACTTGAGTGGGTTGAGTAACTGACGTGATCTTCCTGTCCGGGTTGGCGCCCATGGGGGAGTGCCGAGGGGGAGACCTTTGTGGGCTATACTCGGCCTTGTCTCACGATGGTAAGTTGGTGGTTGAAGATATCCTTCAAGTCAAAGTGGGTGGGGTTATATCCTGCCTGCTTGGCCCTGTCCGGGGGTATCATCGGATGGGGCCACAGTGTTCTCCGACCCCTCCTGTCTCAGCCTCCAGTATTTATGCTGCAGTAGTTTATGTGTCGGGGGGCTAGGGTCAGTCTGTTATATCTGGAGTATTTCTCCTGTTTTATCCGGTGTCCTATGTGAATTGAAGTATGCTCTCTCTAATTCTCTCTTCTCTTTTTCTCTTCTTTCTTTCTTTCTTTCTTTCTTTCTTTCTTTCTTTCTTTCTTTCTTTCTTTCTCTCTCTCGGAGGACATGAGCCCTAGGACCATGCCTCAGGACTACCTGGCCTGATGACTCCTTACTGTCCCCAGTCCACCTGGTTGTGCTGCTGTTCCAGTTTCAAATGTTCTATGGAACCCTGACCTGGTGTTTTCAACTTTCTAGAGTCAGCAGGAGCGGTAGAGATACTCTGAATGATCGGCTTTGAAAAGCCAACTGACAATTACTCCTGACGTGCTGACCTGTTGCACCCTCGGCAACTACTGTCATTATTATTATTTGACTCTGCTGGTTATCTATGAACATTTGAACATCTTGGCCATGTTCTGTTATAATCTCCACCTGGCACAGCCAGAAGAGGACTGGCCACCCCTCATAGCCTGGTTCCTCTTTAGGTTTTTTCCTAGGATCTGGCCTTTCTAGGGAGTTTTTCCTGGCCACCATGCCATGGAATTGGTACATCGAAAATATCTACCCATTTATTTTGCAACCTGTGTGGCGCAGCTGTCATGCGTATGTGACATAACTCCTCAATTTCTATTCATAATATCATTCATAAATATAATACCATGAATTTTAACCATAACATTTGTTATAATATTTGTTCTATCTTTTCTGGTTGATAAAACTGAAATTGTAACCAGCTTTGTATGGCTTGTTTAAGAAAGGTCCATACTTTAAACAACATTTCATTTTCAATTAGTTGGAAATGAGAAGTAGTAATCTGTTTAATGGCACAAAGGCCATTTTGAACAAAGGATTCTTATTCATCTACTGGAAAACCATTTTGGGTATATTTTATGTATGAGTGAAGCTTTTAGTGAGAGGTTTAAAGTTTTAATATTTAATCATTTTAGCCACCCAAACTCATGCATTATATAAATAGGCATGTTTAATTTTGTAAAATTAAATATTTTTTGCTCATATGATTTAAAAAACAAGTTGTGTGGAGTAGGCAGTGCCATTAGCAAGTAAGAAAACTGTGATAGGAACAAATAGTTTATCAATGTGATTTTTCCATAAATAGACAAGTATTTACCTCTCCCTGGTTGCAGAATCTTCTCTATTTTTGCTAATTTTCTATTGAAATTGATTGCGGTAAGTTCATTTATATTTTTTGAGATGTGAATACCAAGAATGTCTACATCCCCATCCGCCCATTTTATTGGTAAACTACAAGGTAGTGTTTTTTAACGATCCAATGCGTGGTATGGTGCACTTGTCATGATTACATTTTAGTCCAGAGAAGCTAGAAAAGAGATCAAGATCTTCAATGAGACTGTGCAGGGATCCAAATTGCAGACTTAAGAAAATAAAAAACTTGAGTCATCAGTATACAGTGACACTTTTGTTTTTATCCCCTGGATATCTAACCCCTTGATGTTCTTGTTGGATCTAATTTTAATCGCATTTCAAGGGCCAAAATAAATAGATATGGAGACAACAGACTGCCTTGTTTAACTCCTGTTTGAAGCTAAATACTTTAAAGAGTTGCAAAGAAAAAGCCATATCTCAGACTGGCCAATAAAAAAAAGATTAAGATGGGCAAAAGAACACAGACACTGGACAGAGTAACTATACCTAGATGGCCAGCATCCCGGAGTTGCCTCTTCACTGTTGATGTTTAGGCTGGCGTTTTGCGGGTACTATTTAATGAAGCTACCAGTTGAGAATTTGTGAGGCATCTGTTTCTCAAACTAGACACTCTAATGTAGTTGTCCTCTTGCTAAGTTGTGTACCGGGGCCACCCACTCTTTCTATTCTAGTTAGAGAGTTTGCGCTGTTCTGTGAAGGGAGTAATACACAGCGTTGTATGAGTTTCTTGGCAATATCTCGCATGGAATAGCCTTAATTTCTCAGAACAAGAATAAACTGATGAGTTTCAGAAGCAAGGTCTTTGTTCCTAGCCATTTTGAGCCTGTAATCAAACCCTCAAATGCTGATGCTACAGATACTCAACTAGTCTAAAGGTCAGTTTTATTCCTTCTTTAATCAGAACAACAGTTTCAACTGTGCTAAAATAATTGCAAAAGGGTTTTCTAATGATCAATAGAGGCTACTAATGATACTAGAGGCTGCATGGCCCTAGTCCTGGAGGCTGCATGGCCCTGATACTAGAGGCTGCATGGCCCTGATACTGGAGGCTGCATGGCCCTGATACTGGAGGCTGCATGGCCCTGATAGTAGAGGCTGCATGGCCCTGATACTGGAGGCTGCATGGACCTGATACTGGAGGGTGCATGGCCCTGATACTAGAGGCTGCATGGCCCTTATACTGGAGGCTGCATGGCCCTTATACTGGATGCTGCATAGCCCTGATACTAGAGGCTGCATGGCCCTTATACTGGAGGCTGCATGGCCCTTATACTGGAGGCTGCATGGCCCTTGTACTGGAGGCTGCATGGCCCTGATACTAGAGACTACTGTCTGCATTCAGACTGAGACTAGGGGGAGGCAGGTACCCTAGTTGTTAGAGCATTAGGCCAGTAACCAAAAGGATGCTGGGTTGATTCCCTGAGCTGACAAGGTAAACATATGTTGTTCTGCCCCTGAGCAAGGCAGTTAACCCACTGTTCCCCAGGTGCTGTGGATGTCGATTATGTCGATCTCTGATTCAGAGGTTGGGTTAAATGCGGAAGACACATTTCAGTTGTATAACTGATTAGGTATCCCCATCTAGCTAGCCAATTCAGAAACAATTAGGATTTTAAAAATACAACCAAACTTAAAATGTTTAGTACCACACACAGCACAAGGAAAATAGCTTGCTTGCCAGCTAAATTAGTAAATGTTAGTAGTTTGCTAGCTCTGATTATATAAAATTGTCAATTACTGAGGTAATATGTAATTATGATAGCTAGGTCATTTATTCCTAGCTTTTTTTGTTGGTCAGCTACAAAGCCTTGCCCATTTGCCTGTCTAAAAGTCATTCTACTCAGTGCCAGCTGCACTGTATGGCACACAGCTGCAACAATCCTCATTCACGAGCTTGCTGGATCACATTGATCTTCTACATTTGTGGGATAAATATGACTGGGTCATATCTCAATAACTCAACATCAATAACCCAGCATTAAGATCAGAACCTTGCTCTTGTTAAAGAAAACACAACTAAGTGACCCAATCCCTGCAAACCAGCATTTGTTGTTGTTGAGTGTATCTAGTCGTGTCAAACAATTGGGCATCATTACAGCACTCAGACAGAACAAGTCCTCCCTATGTCCGTTTGATTCTCTCTCTCTCTCTCTCTCTCTCTCTCTCTCTCTCTCTCTCTCTCTCTCTCTCTCTCTCTCTCTCTCTCTCTCTCTCTCTCTCTCTCTCTTTTCCCTCCTCAGAATATGTCCTCTCTACCTCTCTCTCCCTCCTTGACAAAAGGTAAGTTCACCCCCCCCCCACCAAAAAAAGAAATTGTATAATGAAAAAGGACAGTAGGCTCATTTAATGCTCTCAGATCCATAGACGACTTTATTGTTACATTATTGCAGGAAGAATGATCAAACAAGCACACACAATCCATACACTGAATTCACAGCACCCATCACTCCAACACAACAGGTGTCACATACTGGTTGACAGTAACCTTACCGTAATTTCAGTTATTAAGAGCCTCACATGACATAATAATATTTGTCACTATCAGCTATAACTATTTAATGATTGTATGAGACACAAATATTTTTATGATGAATGGAATGGTTATTACTTTATGCTATTTCTTTATAGTAAAAAAATATATATATTAAAAGGTATTACTCATGTTACTTTTCAATGTACTTTCATTTTAAACTGCATGAATTGTTTTACCCAAAAACATATCAATCAATCTATGAAACAATCAAAGGAAAATAAATGCACTGTGAATTAGCGGTAAAAGAGTAACACAGCTGACTCCAGCATCTGTTTTGATGCACTCCAGCCTACATTGGTCCCATAGCCGTTCCAGGCAAAGGAGGTGAAATCCCCACACTGAAGAGGGTTACCCTGAGGGAAAAACCCACCTCCACCAATACAGTATGCATCAACCTCACCGCCTTTGGGTTTGACCCCAGAGCAGATGGCTGTTGCTGCCCGTTCATGGTTTATGGCTCTGAAACTGATGAAGCCTCCCTCAGTCTCCCCTCTAGTGTTCGGGCCATAGAACATTTTGGTGGACTCTTTGTCCCCGAGGTCATATACTATGGGAATGGAGGGTCCATTGTCAGACAGGTGTTTTCCAACGTTGTACTCGACCGGGTAGCGGTGGAAGAGGTAGTACAGGTTTCCTCCGTACAGATGGAGGAAGCGCCTCTCAGTGTGGTAGCGCATGATGGCGGCCAGATTCCAGTGGTAAAAGGGCGTTTTGTTGGGAACGTGCCACACCGACATGTCTTCTGCATCTATGTCATAGTAGCCAGGATTCTTGAAGTCATCGTCCGTGGCTGCCTCCACTGTTCCGAAAGTCTTCCTGTTGGCCCAGTTGCCTTCCCCTTTTGGCCAATTGGCATTGTTTCCCTGCTGGCTGGTCCAACGATCACCAACTGTGCACTTCGCATAGATGTTGTCCTCGTGCACGCTTGCCACCAGAGTCCAGCCGCCACCCGCTGTGGTCATGTCACAGAAGGTCTGGTACACCACCCCAGTAGATGTGGTCAGGTAGTACAGACCGTCTTCAGCTTGACCATATCTGTCCTTAACTTCCTTGCAGCTTCTGCCAATGAATTTAGCCCTATTTCTTAGCTCATCAAGACGGCTCAAGCTAACTTTTGGAGCTCTTGCCTGCTCAATCGCTTTTACAGAATCAAGTGGTGAAGTGTTTATGCACGACGTCTGAAACGCCATCAGTAGAGGGATCGCCAGCAGAAAAGCCTGGTACATCATGTCTGTTGTAGTAAGGCTTCAGTGAGGATCTGTTGAACGTTGCTTCCTTGAGGTACTTATATGTTAAGTTTTGGCAATGTTCCAATATCAATGTTTGTTAAAGCACATAGCTATCAATACTATGGTAGTTATTAACAATGACACACCTGGCAAATGGGGTAATGTTGAAATAAAAAATCTTTGCAGACTTGGTAGAACATTTTTTACTTGGGAAACATTTTCCTCTCATGAAGACACCTGTCAGGTGGGAAATGTTGCCCTCAATTTTATGCTCCTCTACTTCTGAAATAATTAAAAGATAACTGCACGCTGATGAACGCCAATGTTGTTTTACTGTGCATTGTTAACAATGGGAGCATTCATCGCAGGTTGGCATTTATTGTCATGAATCCTGCCTTGGAGACAGCTCTGCAGAGTGGTCACTAGCTGGCACAGCCACAAAGTAGTAAAATATGATTTTAATCCTTAACCCTATCCTTAACCACACCGCTAACCCTAACCTAATTTTTCATGACTTTTTACGATATAGCCAATTTTGACATTGCAGCTGACCCATCTAGTGGAAATCACTTAGTCCTACAAGGCAAGATTCAGGAAAATAAATGTCTACCTGCACATTCATCCGTGTGTGGGTATTTATTCTATACTACATTATTGTTGAACACCCCTCCTATTTTCCTCTGTTTGCTGGTATATATACCAGTGGTGGTAAAAGGACCCAATTGTCATACTTGAGTAAAAGTCACTCAGTAAAATACTACTTGAGTTTCAAGTCTAAAAGTATATGGTTTTAAATGTACCTGCTAAAATATACTTAAGTATCAAAAAGAAAAGTATAAATATAAAAAGTATAAAAAATATAAATGCAACAAGTAAAGTGTTGGTCCCATGTTTCATGAGCTGAAATAAAAGATCACAGAAATGTTCCATACGCACAAAAGCTTATTTCTCTCAAATGTTGTGCACAAATTTGTTTACATTCCTGTTAGCGAGCATTTCTCCTTTACCAAGACAATCCATCCACCTGACAGGTGTGGCATATCAAGAAGCTGATTAAACAGCACAATCATTACACAGGTGCACCTTGAACAATAAAATAGAAAGGATATTTTCTCCAAACGATTTCCTGAGGGAGTGCGCACATGAGGCTATTCTTTGTTGAGTGGTTAACAAAGAAACACGTCCTTGTTAGTGGAATTCTAAATTCCTCTGTATTATTTCCCAATCAGAATTAATTACTCTGTCAATGCATTCTATGGGATTGTAAAACCCATATTATTATAGGAATGGACAGAGCCCCAGTCTTAAACTCAGGTAACAACGTTTATTTCATGAGAGTACTGACCAAAAATACAAAGAACATTACATTTTAAGGAGAGAACATAAAATGACGTCATCAGTTTCTCACACCCTCTCCGATCCACACAATAGCGCAGTGTCTTCAGGTCTGGAGATCTTCTTCTACTCCACTCATAAAACAAACATTCCAATCTGTCTAAAAGATCAACTTTTCTCCACTAATGGAACATCAAACAAACATTCTTATCTGTCTGAAAAGATATATGCCCTCCTTCTCCCTTTCCCGCAAGGTACAGACAATTCATTTGTTTTACTTACATTTTCAGTAACAGCTTAACCAAGAACCCATACATTTCATACCATAACATAATAGTATTAAAATAAATGGTTCTTAAATAAATGTATACATAATTAATCATTTCAACTATAATCTCCTCCAACAGTCCTCCTATATGTTTAATTTAGAGTTATTTATGCAACTTTAGTTGTGATACAAACACTTGTCTATATGTTTAGATTTTTTATGCATTCTAAGGCTGCATGATGCGACTCTTAATGATGATTTGAAAAAAGTTACATAAATGGTATGAGCTCTGCTCTGTTTCTTGTGTAGGCTGCAAACACTTAATCAGTCTCTCATTCACAATTTGACCAGCACTTGATAATATTCTCACCCATCAGACTATCTGGTCTTTATTATTTTTTATTTAGTATGGCGCACAAAAAAAATGTCATCCCTAGCCTGCACTGGAATAGCAAATGGAGGTTACTGGCTGTTATGTTTTTAAGTGATGCATAGGTGGCGCGTCCTAAAGTAAATTGAATTGGCAAAATGATATAAAAAAACAGCTTCTATCTCAAGGCCATCAGACTGTTAAACAGCCATCACTAACATTGCGTGGCTGCTGCCAACATAATGACTGATCTCTAGCCACTTTAATAATGAAAGAATTGATGTAATAAATGTATCACTAGCCACTTTAAACAATGACACTTTATATCATGTTTACATAACCTACATTACTCATCTCATATGTATATACTGTACTTTATACCATCTACTGCATCTTGCCTATGCCGTTCTGTACCATCACTCATTCATATATTTTTATCTACATATTCTTATTCATTCCTTTACACTTGTGTGTATAAGGTAGTTGTTGTTAGGTTAGATTACTTGTTTGATATTACTGCATGGGCGGAACTAGAAGCACAAGCATTTCGCTACACTCGCATTAACATCTGCTCACCATGTGACAACTAACATTTGATTTGATTTGATGACGGCAGCATCCGCTCTTTGTCCAAAAGATGGCTGGCTTGAAAACCCTTGGCTACAGTGAAAACACAACACTCCTTTTATTGATGGATTATAATGTAGCCAGGGGAAATTGCGAAACCATATCTCTTGAATCGTCAGCACTCTGTTGGCAAGAATTTGCAGTTCTAAAAATTGTGGGTGTGACTGATATGGTTGTGTGCCATCACTGGGGTAACTGGACAATGCTGTGCCACTGTCCCCTATACTGGTGCTGCTGGCAACAAGGTTGACACCTGGTCCTGCCGTGGCGGTGACACTGTCCTCTGAAGTCTCTCTCCCTGGCTCTTTCCCTTTCACCACCCTCACTGACTCACAGTCTGTCTCTAGAAAATAAACAAGGTGTTTGCCGTACTCCTAACTACCAGTACCCAAAACTACACAATTAATCACAACAGCAATACCATTGCCTTAAACAAATCTTAGTTCATTCACCAGTTTAAGTTGAGAGTGGGGGTATCCATGGCATTTTCCAATTATTATGTTGTTGTTTTTTGCGATAT
Organism: Oncorhynchus keta; assembly: GCF_023373465.1. Classification (NCBI taxonomy): domain Eukaryota; kingdom Metazoa; phylum Chordata; class Actinopteri; order Salmoniformes; family Salmonidae; genus Oncorhynchus; species Oncorhynchus keta. The sequence continues at coordinate 17,672,528 of NC_068440.1, read as the reverse complement.
TTGTAAATTATTTTGTACATAATGTTTCTGCAACCATATCTTATGGACGAAAAGAGCTTCTGGATATCAGGACAGCGATCACTCACCTCGGATTATACAAAGGTTTCTTCTTCAACAACAACAACATCAAGCAGGACTCAAACGATACTCTCCAAACACCCCACAAGGTAGACATCCCAATTATTCGAAAAGGAAGTGACGCAGAGGACGAAGAGCCGGATGCGTCGTCCGGACCCGCAGAAGACAACTAGGAAAGCTGACGTTACCGTCAATATTACTCGCCAAAGTGCAATCATTGGACAATAAACTAGACGAGGTACGATCACGAATATCCTACCAACAGGACATCAAAAACTGTAATATCCTATGTTTCACGGAATTGTGGCTGAATGGCGACATGGAAACTTAGCTAGAGGGATGGATACATGCTGCACCGGCAGGACAGAACAGCACACTCCGGTAAGACGAGGGGGGGCGGTCTGTGCATATTTGTAATGCATGAAATCTAAGGAAGTCTCTAGATTTGCTCGCCTGAAGTAGAGTATATTGTGATAAACTGCAGGCCACACTACTTGCCTAGAGAGTCCTCAGCTATACTTTTCGTGGCTGTTTATTTACCACCACAGACAGATGCTGGCACTAAGACCTCACTCAGTCAGCTGTATAAGGAAATAAGCTAACAGGAAACCACTCACCCAGAGGTGGCACTCCTAGTGGCCGGAGACTTTAATGCAGGGAAACTTAAATCAGTTCTACCAAAACTCTATCAACATGTTAAATGTGCAACCAGAGGGAAAACAATTCTTGATCACCTGTACTCCACACATAGAGACGTGTACAAAGCTCTCCCTCGCCCTCCATTTGGTAAATCTGACCACAACTCTATCCTCCTGATTCCTGCTTACAAGCAAAAATGAAAACAGGAAGCACCAGTGACTCGGTCTATAAAAAAATTGTCAGATGAAGCAGATGCTAAACTACAGGACCGCTTTGCTATCACAGACTGGAACATGATTCTTCCGATGAAATTGAGGAATACACCACATCAGTCACTGGCTTCATCAATACTGTAAGTGCATTGAGGACGTCGTCCCCCCAGTGACTGTATGTACATACCCCAACCAGAAGCCATGGATTACAGGCAACATTCTCACTGAGCTAAAGGGTAGAGCTGCCGCTTTCAAGGTGTGGGACTCTAACCCGGAAGCTTACAAGAAATCCCGCTCTGCCCTGCGACGAACCATCAAACAGGCAAAGCGTCAATACAGGGCTAAGATTCAATCATACTACAATGGGCTCCGACGCTCCTCTTATGTGGCAGGGCTTGCAAACTATTACAGACTAGAAATGGAAGCACAGCCGCGAGCTGCCCAGTGACATGAGCCTACCAGACGAGCTAAATCACTTCTGTGCTTGCTTCGACGCAAGCAACACTGAGGCATGCATGAGAGCATCAGCTGTTCCGGACGACTGTGTGATCACGCTCTCCGTAGCCGACGTGAGTAAGACCTTTAAACAGGTCAACATACACAAGGCTGCGGGGCCAGATGGATTACCAGGACGTGTGCTCTGGGCATGTTCTGACCAACTGGCAGGTGTCTTCACTGACATTTTCAACATGTCCCTGCTTGAGTCTGTAATACCAACATGCTTCATGCAGACCACCATAGTCCCTGTGCCCAAGAACTAAAAAGGCAACCCGCCTAAATTACTACAGACCCGTAGCACTCACGTCCGTAGCCATGAAATGCTTTAAAAGGCTGGTAATGGCTCACATCAACACCATTATCCCAGAAACCCTAGACCCACTCCAATTTGCATACCGCCCAAACAGATCCAAAGATGATGCAAACTCTATTGCACTCCACACTGCCCTTTCCCACCTGGACAAAAGGAACACCTATGTGAGAATGTTATTCATTGACTTCAGCTCAGCGTTCAACACCATAGTACCCTCAAAGCTCATCACCAAGTTAAGGATCCTGGGACACCTCCCTCTGCAACTGTACCCTGGACTTCCTGACAGGCCGCCCCCAGGTGGTGAGGGTAGGTAGCAACACATCTGCCATGCTGATCCTCAACACTGGAGGTCCCCAGGGGTATGTGCTCAGTCCCCTCCTGTACTCCCTGTTCAACACCATCATTAAGTTTGCTGACGACACAACAGTGGTAGGCCTGATCACCGACAACAATGAGACAGCCTATAGGGAGGAGGTCAGAGTCCTGGCCGGGTGGTGCCAGAATAACAACCTATTCCTCAACGTAACCAAGATTAAGGAGATGATTGTGAACTACAGGAAAAGGAGCACCGAGCACGTCCCCATTCTCATCGACGAGGCTGTAGTGGAGCAGTTTGAGAGCTTCAAATTCCTTGGTGTCCACATCAACAACAAACTAGATTGGTTCAAATACACGAAGACAGTCGTGAAGAGGGCACGACAAAGCCTATTCCCCCTCAGGAAACTAAAAAGATTTGGCATTGGTCCTGAGATCCTCAAAAGGTTCTACATCTGCAACATCGAGAGCATCCTGACCGGTTGCATCACTGCCTGGTATGGAAATTGCTCGGCCTCCGACCACAAGGCACTTCAGAGGGTAGTACGTAAGGCCCAGTACATCACTGGGGCAAAGCTGCCTGCCACCCAGGACCTCTACACTAGGCGGTGTCAGAGGAAGGCCCTAAAAATTGTCAATGACCCCAGCCACCCCAGTCATAGAGTGTTCTATCTACTATCACATGGCAAGTGGTACCAGAGTTTCAAGTCTAGGACAAAAAGGCTTCTCAATAGTTCTTACCCCCAAGCCACAAGACTCCCGAACAGGTAACCAAATGGTTACCCGGACTATTTGCATTGTATGAGCATTTCACTTCTTTCTTATGAACATTTGATCAACTTGTCTTTGAGATATTGTTTTGGTGTACAGACAAAATAAGCTGATGCCCATCTTTTTTTCTGCCATTTTTCTACCTGGCTGGCTACACACACAGTGTGCAGGTTACTTACAGTAGGAGATGGGCTTCTATCATTTTCTACCATTCTAGATTGACTTTGATCTAAAAAGGTAGCTAGCTAGACAGCTAGCAAATGTGAAACGGATTACAGTGACAAGGGTTGACAGCTGTATGAGTTCACCATTTACACAACGTATGCTGCAACCTTTTGTAATTTTCATATAGTTTATGTTTAAGTTGGCTGGATTCCAACAATAGCTGAATTTGCAGAGCTAGTGAGCTAGAACGTCGTGTGAGAGACAAAAAGTAAAACACACCATAAATATGTTTAGAACTTCAAATTAGCTTTCTTCTGACGATTCCTGTTTTTTTTACATTTTACATTACATTTTACATTTAAGTCATTTAGCAGACGCTCTTATCCAGAGCGACTTACAAATTGGTGCATACACCTTATGACATCCAGTGGAACAGCCACTTGCATCTAAATCTTTTTTTTTTTTTGGGGGAGAAGGATTACTTACCCTTACTTACCCTATCCTAGGTATTCCTTGAAGAGGTGGGGTTTCAGGTGTCTCCGGAAGGTGGTGATTGACTCCGCTGTCCTGGCGTCGTGAGGGAGTTTGTTCCACCATTGGGGGGCCAGAGCAGCGAACAGTTTTGACTGGGCTGAGCGGGAACTGTACTTCCTCAGTGGTAGGGAGGCGAGCAGGCCAGAGGTGGATGAACGCAGTGCCCTTGTTTGGGTGTAGGGCCTGATCAGAGCCTGGAGGTACTGAGGTGCCGTTCCCCTCACAGCTCCGTAGGCAAGCACCATGGTCTTGTAGCGGATGCGAGCTTCAACTGGAAGCCAGTGGAGAGAGCGGAGGAGCGGGGTGACGTGAGAGAACTTGGGAAGGTTGAACACCAGACGGGCTGCGGCGTTCTGGATGAGTTGTAGGGGTTTAATGGCACAGGCAGGGAGCCCAGCCAACAGCGAGTTGCAGTAATCAAGACGGGAGATGACAAGTGCCTGGATTAGGACCTGCGCCGCTTCCTGTGTGAGGCAGGGTCGTACTCTGCGGATGTTGTAGAGCATGAACCTACAGGAACGGGACACCGCCTTGATGTTAGTTGAGAACGTCAGGGTGTTGTCCAGGATCACGCCAAGGCTCTTAGCGCTCTGGGAGGAGGACACAATGGAGTTGTCAACCGTGATGGCGAGATCATGGAACGGGCAGTCCTTCCCCGGGAGGAAGAGGAGCTCCGTCTTGCTGAGGTTCAGCTTGAGGTGGTGATCCGTCATCCACACTGATATGTCTGCCAGACATGCAGAGATGCGATTCGCCACCTGGTCATCAGAAGGGGGAAAGGAGAAGATTAATTGTGTGTCGTCTGCATAGCAATGATAGGAGAGACCGTGTGAGGTTATGACAGAGCCAAGTGACTTGGTGTATAGCGAGAATAAGAGAGGGCCTAGAACAGAGCCCTGGGGGACACCAGTGGTGAGAGCGCGTGGTGAGGAGACAGATTCTCGCCACGCCACCTGGTAGGAGCGACCTGTCAGGTAGGACGCAATCCAAGCGTGGGCCGCGCCGGAGATGCCCAACTCGGAGAGGGTGGAGAGGAGGATCTGATGGTTCACAGTATCGAAGGCAGCCGATAGGTCTAGAAGGATGAGAGCAGAGGAGAGAGAGTTAGCTTTAGCAGTGCGGAGCGCCTCCGTGATACAGAGAAGAGCAGTCTCAGTTGAATGACTAGTCTTGAAACCTGACTGATTTGGATCAAGAAGGTCATTCTGAGAGAGATAGCGGTAGAGCTGGCCAAGGACGGCACGCTCAAGAGTTTTGGAGAGAAAAGAGAGAAGGGATACTGGTCTGTAGTTGTTGACATCGGAGGGATCGAGTGTAGGTTTTTTCAGAAGGGGTGCAACTCTCGCTCTCTTGAAGACGGGAGGGACGTAGCCAGCGGTCAGGGATGAGTTGATGAGCGAGGTGAGGTAAGGGAGAAGGTCTCCGGAAATGGTCTGGAGAAGAGAGGAGGGGATAGGGTCAAGCGGGCAGGTTGTTGGGCGGCCGGCCGTCACAAGACGCGAGATTTCATCTGGAGAGAGAGGGGAGAAAGAGGTCAGAGCATAGGGTAGGGCAGTGTGAGCAGAACCAGCGGTGTCGTTTGACTTAGCAAACGAGGATCGGATGTCGTCGACCTTCTTTTCAAAATGGTTGACGAAGTCATCTGCAGAGAGGGAGGAGGGGGGGGGCTTCAGGAGGGAGGAGAAGGTGGCAAAGAGCTTCCTAGGGTTAGAGGCAGATGCTTGGAATTTAGAATGGTAGAAAGTGGCTTTAGCAGCAGAGACAGAGGAGGAAAATGTAGAGAGGAGGGAGTGAAAGGATGCCAGGTCCGCAGGGGAGGCGAGTTTTCCTCCATTTCCGCTCGGCTGCCCGGAGCCCTGTTCTGTGAGCTCGCAAGGAGTCGTCGAGCCACGGAGCGGGAGGGGAGGACCGAGCCGGCCTGGAGGATAGGGGACATAGGGAGTCAAAGGATGCAGTAAGGGAGGAGAGGAGGGTTGAGGAGGCAGAATCAGGAGATAGGTTGGAGAAAGTTTGAGCAGAGGGAAGAGATGATAGGATGGAAGAGGAGAGAGTAGCGGGGGAGAGAGAGCGAAGGTTGGGACGGCGCGATACCATCCGAGTAGGGGCAGTGTGGGAAGTGTTGGATGAGAGCGAGAGGGAAAAGGATACAAGGTAGTGGTCGGAGACTTGGAGGGGAGTTGCAATGAGGTTAGTGGAAGAACAGCATCTAGTAAAGATGAGGTCAAGCGTATTGCCTGCCTTGTGAGTAGGGGGAAGGTGAGAGGGTGAGGTCAAAAGAGGAGAGGAGTGGAAAGAAGGAGGCAGAGAGGAATGAGTCAAAGGTAGACGTGGGAAGGTTAAAGTCGCCCAGAACTGTGAGAGGTGAGCCGTCCTCAGGAAAGGAGCTTATCAAGGCATCGAGCTCATTGATGAACTCTCCGAGGAACCTGGAGGGCGATAAATTATAAGGATGTTAAGCTTGAAAGGGCTGGTAACTGTGACAGCATGGAATTCAAAGGAGGCGATAGACAGATGGGTAAGGGGAGAAAGAGAGAAAGACCACTTGGGAGAGATGAGGATCCCGGTGCCACCACCCCGCTGACCAGAAGCTCTCGGGGTGTGCGAGAACACGTGGGCGGACGAGGAGAGAGCAGTAGGAGTAGCAGTGTTATCTGTGGTGATCCATGTTTCCGTCAGTGCCAAGAAGTCAAGGGACTGGAGGGAGGCATAGGCTGAGATGAACTCTGCCTTGTTGGCCGCAGATCGGCAGTTCCAGAGGCTACCGGAGACCTGGAACTCCACGTGGGTCGTACGCGCTGGGACCACCAGATTAGGGTGGTCGCGGCCACGCGGTGTGGAGCGTTTGTATGGTCTGTGCAGAGAGGAGAGAACAGGGATAGACAGACACATAGTTGACAGGCTACAGAAAAGGCTACGCTAATGCAAGGAGATTGAATGACAAGTGGACTACACGTCTCGAATGTTCAGAAAGTTAAGCTTACGTAGCAAGAGTCTTATTGACTAAAATGATTAAAATGATACAGTACTGCTAAAGTAGGCTAGCTGGCAGTGGCTGCGTTGTTGAGACTACACTAATCAAGTCGTTCCGTTGAGTGTAATAGTTTCTACAGTGCTGCTAATCGGGGCTAGCTGGCTAGCTAGCAGTGTTGTTTACGTTACGTTGCGTTAAAAGAACGACAATAGCTGGCTAGCTAACCTAGGAAATCGCTCTAGACTACACAATTATCTTTGAAACAAAGACGGCTATGTAGCTAGCTACGATCAAACAAATCAAACCGTTGTACTGTAATGAAATGAAATGAAAATGTGATACTAACTGTGGAGCGAAGCGGAATGCAACCAGGTTGTTGTTGGCTAGCTGTTAGCTGTTAGCTGTTGGCTAGCTAGCAGAGTCTCCTACGTTAAGGACGACAAATAGCTGGCTAGCGAACCTCAGTGAATTAAGATAATCACTCCAAGGCTACACACACTAAACTACACAATTATCTTGGAAACAAAGACAGCTATGTAGCTAGCTAACACTAGACTAATCAAGTCGTACAGTTGAGTGAATAGCACTACAGTGATGCTAATCTGTGTGCGTTAGCTAGCGCTTGCTAGCTCCTGGGCGAATAGCAGTGAAGGCTACGTTAGGGCGACGAAATACGATAATTATGCAATTATCTCTGATACAAGGACGGCTATGTAGCTAGCTAAGAAGAATTGCTAAGATTAGACAAATCAACCGTTGTACTATAATGAAATGTAATGAAAAAGTTATACAACCTGCAGAGCGAAGTGCTCCAATTCCAACCCTCCTCCTTTATCCGGGCTTGGGACCGACAAAAGTGACCCAAAAGAGACACTCTGGCGGAGTTACTTTGTTTTATTTGTATTTGTTTTTTTAGTTTAGTTTAGTTTTCTTAAAGTTTGGTTTGGTTTTTAACCTTATGGTCCACTTAGGAGTATTACAACAAGTCACAGTAAAACATTAACACTTTTAACCATAACATTTTTGTACATTTTTTTTGTATACAATCTACATTTTAACAATCTAAATGGACCAAAAAGAGACAATAGAAAAAACTGTCAATGGCAATGTGAGAAAATTAGGGTAACTAGTCTGTCCCTAATTCAGGTAATTTTTTAAACATTTTTTATGTAAGCTAGGGCGGGATCAGCCAGCGGCGACTTCCCGCATGTGCGATTCATTTGCAGTCTGGACGTGGAGGGGTGAACATCTCCTGCTCTGACTGCAGCTGGGAGGGACTGCTGCGCGAGGACTGGGCCGCCTGTGATTACTTCGGGACAGGGTGGGGCGCACGGCAGCGTAAGAACGATACTACGTGCTTTCACGTCAGAGTCTCCAAAGTTCTCCAATAACACCAGAAAAAGTTGCTAGATTTGTCGCTAATCGCTTTTTTGAAAATGTGTCGCTAGAGGGGTCTGAATACTCGCTAAGTTAGCAACACTGCATGTGTCACTGCAGAGAGCTGGGAGGCAGTGGATCAAACCATTGTGAGGCAAAGGGCGGGGGGTCGCAATCTTTTGAAACTTAGAAACGCGCTATTAAGTGTCTATAATCAGCACAAGAGCTTTCATTGAGTATTATTAATATTATTGAAATTACAGTTATGCTTCCAGTGATATATTAGGGGGAACAAATAATATTTTTCCCAGGATGACATTTGTCAGTGTCAGCAGAGTAGGCTACCCTGTAATTTGTAGGCTACCCTGTAATTTGTCAAAAAAAGACTCTGCTAATGTCTCCAGTCATATAAAGTGTAGAAGAATTGCACCCCAAGTGGTCCCAAAGTGGTTTACAATAACTTTATCATAATTCAGTTAAGTGCGTCACCTGACATGATAATATATGTCACAATATCAAATCAAATATTATTTGTCACATGCGTCAAATACAACACCTTACCGTGAAATGTTTACTTACGAGCCCTTAACCAACAATGCAGTTTTAAGTAAAATAAGAGATAGGCAAATATTTTCTAATTAAACTAAAGTAAAAAGAAATTAGGAAAATAAATAAAAACAAAGAGGCTACAAATAGGGGGTACCAGTACAGAGTCAATGTGCGAGGGTACAGGTTAGTCAAGTTAATTGAGGTATATGTACATGTAGGTAGGGGTAAAGTGACTATGCATAGATAAAAAAAACAGCAAGTAGCAGCAGTGTAAAAAAACAAAGGGTCAATGCAAATAGTCCAGGTAGTCATTTGATTAACTGTGCAGCAGTCTTATGGCTTAGGAGTAGAAGCTGTTAAGGAGCCTTTTGGACCTAGAGTTGATGCTCCAGTAGCACTTGCCGTGCCGTGTGGTAGCAGAGAGAACAGTCTATAACTAGGGTGGCTGGAGTCTTTGACACTGTCTGGTATAGAGGTCCAGGATGGGAGGAAGCATTGCCCCAGTGATGTACTGGGCGTACGCACTACCCTCTGTTGCGCCTTGCGGTTGGATGCCAAGCAGTTGCCATACCAGGTGGTGATGCAACCAGTCAGGATGCTCTCGATGGTGCAGCTGTAGAACTTTTTGAGGACCTGAGGACCCATGCCAAATCTTATCAGTCTCTTGAGAGGGAATAGGGGTTGTTTTGCCCTCTTTTCAACTGTTTGTGTGATCGGACCATGATAGTTTGTTGGTGATGTGGACACCAAGGAATTTGAAGCTCTCGACCTGCTCCACTACAGCCCTGTCGATGTAGTCCACGATCAGGTCCTTTGTCTTGATCACATTGAGGGAGAGGTTGTTGTCTCTGCACCACACTGCCAGGTCTCTGGCCTCCTCCCTATAGGCTGTGTCGACGTTGTTGGTGATCAGGCCTACCACTGTTGTGTCGTCGGGAAACTTAATGATGGTGTTGGATATGTGCTTGCCCACCCACTATGGTGTTGAACGCTAAGCTGTAGTCAATGAACAGCATTCTCACGTAGGTGTTCCTTTTGTTCAGGTGCGAAAGGGCAGTGTGGAGTGCAATAGAGATTGCTTCATCTGTGGATTTGTTGGGGTGGTATGCAAATTGGAGTGGGTCTAGGGTTTCTGGGATAATGGTGTTGATGTGAGCCATGATCAGCCTTTCAAAGCACTTCATGGCTACAGACGTGAGTGATACGGGTCAGGTGGTTAAGGCTGGTTACCTTGGTGTTCTTGTGCACAGGGACTATGGTGGTCTGCTTGAAATATGTAGGTATTACCAACTCGGTCAGGAACAGGTTGAAAATGTCAGTGAAGACACTTGCTAGTTGGTCAGCGCATGCTCCGAGTACACGTCCTGGTAATCCATCTGTGAATGTTGATATGTTTAAACATCTAACTCACATCAGCTATGGAGAGCGTGGTCACACTGTTACAGCAACAGCTGGTGCTCTCATGCATGCTTCAGTGTTGCTTACCTCGAATTGCACGGTATAGTAGAATTCAATCTTACTCCTGTATTGACACTTTGCCTGTTTGATGGTTCGTCGGATGGCATAGCAGGATTTCTTATAAGCGTCCGGGTTAGAGTCCCGCTCCTTGAAAGCGGCAGCTCTACCTTTTAGCTCAGTGTGAATGTTGCCTGTATTCCTTGGCTTCTGGTTGGGGTATGTACGTACCTTCACTGTGGGGAAGACATCATTGATGCACTGATGAAGCCGGTGACTGATGTGGTAGGATTAATCTGTGCTAGCAAAACAGACCTGTAGTTTAGCATTTCGTCATCTGACCACTTCCGTATTGAGTGAGTCACAGGTACTTCCTGCTTTAATTTTTGCTTGTAAGCAGGAATCAGAAGGATATAATTATAGTCAGATTAGTCAGTCTCTGTGAGTGAAGTAAAGGTTTGCCCTTTGGAAAACTCCAAGCATGCTGTCATGTGCATTTTTACTGAGGAGTGGCTTCCATCTGGCCACAACCATAAAGGCCTGATTGGTGGAGTGCTGCAGAGATGGCTTCTCCCATCTCGAGCTCTGTCAGGGTGACCATTGAGTTCTTGGTTTGGCCGGGAGGCTAGGAAGAGTATTGGTGGTTCCAAGCTTCTTCCATTTAATAATGTTGGAGACCACTGTGTTTCTGGGGACCTTCAATGCTGCAGAAATATGTTGGTACCCTCCCCCAGATCTGTGTCTCTGTGTCTCTCTTGATTATTCTACAATGTAGAAAATTGTAAATATTTTATAATGCTGTGCTATTCTCCATCTGATGTGTTTATTGGAGTGAAGTAAGTTACACTTCTTCTAAAAACGAATTATTGCCCCACGTCCCAACAATCCACACAGTCAAGCAAAATTATATGGTATTTGATTAGTTCATCAGTAGACTTATCCACCAGCCAGATACAAATTAGTCTGGCGAAACAATGCTTAGGTCAACCAATATTTGCCCATTATACAACCGGTGTGTCTAATCCTGAATGCTAATTGGTTAAAACCACTTTCCAGCCGGTGTCGATTCCACAAGATACTACCGACAAATTCTATGGTGTTAAAATACCTAGTTACTTTGTTCCATCTGACTGCGCAGTCCGCTGTCTTATCAGCCCAGCAAGGCAATTTATAAACTTGATCTCCTCTATAAAAGCATGTAGACATAGTCTAAAAGACAAACGTTTTGTTTTCAACAGCGGAGATTTGTATAAACCTTGCTGTCTGTCTCCGACATTTGCAACATTGTTTCAATATTCAAATTTGACCTTCAGTTGTGGCATAGTAATGAAATTGTTGGGAGTCGGGATGAGACAGGCAGCGTTTCCCACATATTCTATGCCCGGTGAAACAGCACATCATTAGCTCATTGTTACGGATGAATCCAAATAAATGTCACTAGAAAACAGCTTAAACAAATGCATCTTCTTTGTTGTTATTATGGCAGCACTGTTTGATGTGACTGTAAGTTAGCCATAGTTGACTAACTAGCAAGCGAGGGATAACGGACTGTATCTTGTGGAAGGATGAAATACTATGAATTAATTCATCAAAATACATTTTTTAATGACAATGTGTAAATCATTATTTAGATATGTTGGTAACCCGTTGTATAAAAGTTATTATGCCCTCGAAGCCAAACACTGGCTTCTCAGGCATTATCACTTAATTATGTCCTTTTACTATTGCAAAACATTCAAGATAATATAACATTTTGCAATAGGACATGAACCTACAGTATCTTCTGCAAATATTGGTTGATCTAAGCATTGTTTCGTCAGGCTAATTTGGGTCATCTGGCTGGTGGAGAAGTCTACTGATAACCTAATCAAATATCATATAATTCTGGGTGACATGTCATACACATCAGGTAGGCCTCTGCGCTTCAGCATACAAAGGAAAATAGGAGGGGTGCTCAACAATAATGTAGTATAGAATAAATACCCACACACGGATGAATGTGCAGGTAGACATTTATTGTCATTAATCTTGCCATGGAGGCAGGAATGATTAACAAACGTCTGACCTAGAACACTGTGGTGTGATCATTTAGGTGAACCTGATAAGTACATCCCATATTAAACCAGCACCTAAGCTGTAGCCCATTTGTTTGCCTTGTTTTAATCTTCCTACATGATAATGCCAACTAAATAAAATATTTTTAAAGACCCTCTCATCGCTGAGGCACCAAAATTGTAAATGAAACCCTAAAGAAACCAAACTGGAGTGAAGCTGAAAAAGTAAGTTACACCTCTTCTAAAAACGAATTCTTGCCCCACCTCCCAATAATCCACACTGCCAGAAAACTAGTAAATAAGACTAGAACAGAGAGGGATTGACCAGTAAAGCAACTCAGAGTATGGCTGATTAAACTACATGCATTCCTCAATGTTAAATTGATCATTCTTCACCTCCACCCTTCAGCTTCACCACACACAGGCACAGTGAACCCCAAAGGACATGGATAAATTGAGAAGGTGGCTGATGGCAGCCAAGCACACAACACACACACACTACTCCAATATCTTGTTATTTACCCTTATTTTACCAGTTAAGTTGACTGAGAACACATTCCCGTTTACAGTGCAGTTCAATAAGAGTTAAGAAAATATTTACCAAATAAACTAAAGTAAAAAATAATAAAAAGTAACACAATAACATAACAATGATGAGGCTATATAAAGGGGGTACCGGTACCGAGTCAGTGTGCTGGGGTACAGGTTAGAGGCCATTTGTACATGTAGGTAGGGGTGACTGTGCATAGATAATAAACAGCGAATAGCAGCAGTGTACAAAACAAATGGAGGGGGTTCAATTTAATAGTCCGGTGGCCATTTTATGAATTGTTCAGCAGTCTTATGGCTTGGCGGTAGAAGCTGTTAAGGAGCCTTTTGGTCCTAGACTTGACGCTCCGGTAACACTTGCCATGTGGTAGCAGAGAAAACAGTCTATGACTTGGGTGACTGGAGTCTCTAAAAATGTTATGGGGTTTCCTCTGACACCACCTATTTTATAGGTTCTATATTACAGGAAGCTTGGGCCCAGTGATGTACTGGGCCATACGCACTACCCTCTGTAGCACCTTATGGTCAGATGCCGAGCAGTTGCTATACCAGGCTTTGATGCAACCGGTCAGGATGCTTTCGATTGTGCAGCTGTATAACTTTTTGAGGATCTGGGGACCCATGCCAAATCTTTTCAGTTTCCTGAGGGGGAAAAGGTTTTGTCATGCCCTATTCACGACTGTCTTGATGTGTTTGGACCATGATAGATCGTTGGTGATGTGGACACCAAGGAACTTGAAGCTCTCGACCCGCTTCACTACAGCCCATTGATGTTAATGGGGGCCTGTTGGGCCTGCCTTTTCCTGTAGTCCATGATCAGGTCCTTTGTCTTGCTCACATTGAGAGAGAGGCTGTTATCCTGGCACCACACCGCCAGTTCTCTGGCCTCCTCCCTATAGGCTGTGTCATCGTTGTCGGTGATCAGGCCAACCACTGTTGTTTTGTCAGAAACGTAATGATGGTGTTGCAGTCGTGTTTGGCCATGCAGTCAAGGGTGAACAGGGAGTACAGGAGTACACACCCCTGAGGGGGCCCAGTGCTGAGGATCAGCGTGGCAGACGTATTGTTGCCTACCCTTACCACCTGGGGGCAGCCCGTCATTATGTCCAGGATCCAGTTGCAGAGGGAGGTGTTTAGTCCCAGGGTCCTTAGCTTAGTGATGAGCTTCGTGGGCACTGTAGTGTTGAATGCTGAGCTGTAGTCAATAAACAGCATTCTCACACAGGTGTTCCTTTTGTCCAGGTGGGAAAGGGCAGTGTGGAGTGTGATTGAGATTGCGTCATCTGTGGATCTGTTGGAGCGGTATGCAAATTGGAGTGGGTCTAGGGTATCCGTGTGCATGCTGTTGATGTGAGCAATGACAAGCCTTTCAAAGCACTTCATGGCTACCGACGTGAGTGCTATGAGTCAGTAATCATTTAGACAGGTTACCTTCGCTTCCTTGGGCACAGGGACTCTGGTGACCTGCTTAAAATATATACAGTTGAAGTCCGAAGTTTACATACACTTAGGTTGGAGTCATTAAAACTAATTTTTCAAACATTCCAGAAGTTAACAAACTATAGTTTTGGCAAGTTGGTTCGGACATCTACTTTGTGTAAGTAATTTTTCCAACAATTGTTTACAGACAGATTATTTCACTTATAATTCACTGCATCACAATTCCAGTAGGTCAGAAGTTTACATACACTGAGTTGACCGTGCCTTTAAACAGCTTGGAAAATTCCAGAAAATTATGTCATGGCTTTCAAAGTTTCTGATAGGCTAATTGACATAATTTGAGTCAATTGGAGGTGTACCTGTAAACGTATTTCAACGTCTCCTATTCTCGCTATACACCAAGTCACTTGGCTCTGTCATAACCTCACATGGTCTCTCCTATCATTGCTATGCAGACGACACACAATTAATCTTCTCCTTTCCCCCTTCTGATGACCAGGTGGCGAATCGCATCTCTGCATGTCTGGCAGACATATCAGTGTGGATGACGGATCACCACCTCAAGCTGAACCTCGGCAAGACGGAGCTGCTCTTCCTCCCGGGGAAGGACTGCCCGTTCCATATTCCACGGTTGACAACTCCATTGTGTCCTCCTCCCAGAGCGCTAAGAACCTTGGCGTGATCCTGGACAACACCCTGTCGTTCTCAACTAACATCAAGGCGGTGGCCCGTTCCTGTAGGTTCATGCTCTACAACATCCGCAGAGTACGACCCTGCCTCACACAGGAAGCGGCGCAGGTCCTAATCCAGGCACTTGTCATCTCCCGTCTGGATTACTGCAACTCGCTGTTGGCTGGGCTCCCTGCCTGTGCCATTAAACCCCTACAACTCATCCAGAACGCCGCAGCCCGTCTGGTGTTCAACCTTCCCAAGTTCTCTCACGTCACCCCGCTCCTCCGCTCTCTCCACTGGCTTCCAGTTGAAGCTCGCATCCGCTACAAGACCATGGTGCTTGCCTACGGAGCTGTGAGGGGAACGGCACCTCAGTACCTCCAGGCTCTGATCAGGCCCTACACCCAAACAAGGGCACTACGTTCATCCACCTCTGGCCTGCTCGCCTCCCTACCACTGAGGAAGTACAGTTCCCGCTCAGCCCAGTCAAAACTGTTCGCTGCTCTGGCCCCCCAATGGTGGAACAAACTCCCTCACGACGCCAGGACAGCGGAGTCAATCACCACCTTCCGGAGACACCTGAAACCCCACCTCTTTAAGGAATAGCTAGGATAGGATAAAGTAATCCTTCTCACCCCCCTTAAAATATTTAGATGCACTATTGTAAAGTGGCTGTTCCACTGGATGTCATAAGGTGAATGCACCAATTTGTAAGTCACTCTGGATAAGAGCGCCTGCTAAATGACTTAAATGTAATGTAAAATGTCTACCTTCAAACTCAGTGCCTCTTTGCGTGACATCATGGGAAAATCTAAAGAAATCTGCCAAAACCTCAGAAATAAATTGTAGACCTCCACAAGTCTGGTTCATCCTTGGGAGCAATTTTCAAACAACTGAAGGTACCACGTTCATCTGTACAAACGATAGTACGCCAGTATAAACACCATGGGACCACGCAGCCGTCATACCTCTCAGGAAGGAGATGCGTTCTGTCTCCTAGTGATGAACGTACTTTGGTGCGAAAAGTGCAAATCAATCCCAGAACAACAGCAAAAAACCTTGTGAAGATGCTGGAGGAAACAGGTACAAAAGTATCTATATCCACAGTAAAACAAGTCCTATATCGACATAACCTGAAAGGCCGCTCAGCAAGGAAGAAGCCCCTGCTCCAAAACCGCTGCTCCAAAACCACCCTATAAAAGACAGACTACGGTTTGTAACTGCACATGAGGACAAAAGTCATACTTTTTGGAGAAATGTCCTCTGGTCAGATGAAACAAAAATATAACTTTTTGGCCATAATGACCATCGTTATGTTTGGAGGAAAAAGGGCTCCCCCTTTGCAAGCCAAAGAACGCCATCCCAACCGTGAAGCACGGGGGCGACAGTATAATGTTGTGGGGGTGCTTTGCTGCAGGAGGGACTGGTGCACTTCACAAAATAGATTGGCATCATGAGGGAGGAAAATAATGCGGATATATTGAAGCAAATTCTCAAGACATTAGTCAGGAAGTTAAAGCTTGGTCGCAAATGGGTCTTCCAAATGGACAATGACCCGAAGCATACTTCCAAAGTTATGACAAAATGGCTTAAGACATCAAAGTCAAGGTATTGGAGTGCCCATCACAACGTCCTGAACTCAATCAAATAGAACATTTGTGGGCAGACTTGAAAAAGTGTGTGTGAGCTTAGGAGGCCGACAAACCTGACTCGGTTACATCAGCTCTGTCAGCTCTGTCACCCAACTTATTGTGGGAAGCTTGTGGAAGGCTACCCGAAATGTTTGACCCAAGTTAAACCGTTTAAAGGCAATGCTACCAAATTCTAATTGAGTATATATAAACTTTTGACCCACTGGGAATGTGATGAAAGAAATAAAAGCTTAAATAAATAATTCTCTCTACTATTATTCTGACATTTCACATTCTTATAATAAAGTGGTGATCCCAACTGACCTAAAACAGGGAATTTTTACTCTGATTAAATGTCAGGAATTGTGAAAAACTGAGTTGAAATGTATTTGGCTAAGGTGTATGTAAACTTCCGACTTCAACTGTAGGGACACACACACAAGCACACAGAGCAGCGACTCACAAGGGGACGGCCAGTACTTTAGATTGGGTCCATTAAAATATATAGTGGATAGTACCTAGATATTACCCAGTCATAAAGTTTCATGTCTTGGTTACACATTTTTTTAAACCTTTATTTAACTAGGCAATTCAGTTACGAACAAATTCTTAGGTACAATGACAGCCTACACCGGCCAACACTGGGCCAGTAGCTCGCTGCCGTATCGGACTCCCAATCACAGTTGGTTGTGATACATCCAGGGTGTCTGTAGTGACACCTCAAGCACTGAGATGCAGTGCGTTAGACCACTGTGCCACTTGGGAAAGAGTGATGGTTGGATGAGTAAATTTATGCAGGACAGGAGGCAGGGAGGGAGGAATGCCTATGTATGTGCACACCTTGACAGATATACACGCACGCACGCACGCACACACACACACACACACACACACACACACACACACACACACACACACACACACACACACACACACACACACACACACACACACACACACACACACACACACACACACGTTTCAGGCTCACTGGCTCCCCATGCTGTCCTGTCTGTAAGACTGATAATTGAAGCTCTGCCCACCACTCAGGGGTCTCTCATACCCTCTGACCCTGCCCACCCTGCCCAGATGGCCAGCCAGTGGACTGGCATTTCCTCCATTCTGGCACCACCATTACTACGCATAGCACAAGCTCTTGTAGTTCTGTCTTCTTCCTCTCCATTGGTCCATTCTCTTTACCCCTGTGATCCAGTAGTCTCTGATCTCAGATCTGTTGCTCTCAGTCTCTATGACCTTCTTTAAATCATTGAGTCTTTAACTATGTTCCTCATGTCCTCTACTTCGTCCTCTCTTCTTCTCCTCTCCTGCCTTTGATGAGTTGTGTTTGGAAGGTGGCCAGTTTAATACAGCTGGTTAGTTCTACATTTGTCCAAGCTTTTCAGTGTATATGGGGCGGTAGGGTAGCCTAGTGGTTAGAGCGTTGGACTAGTAACGGGAAGGTTGCAAGTTCCTTCCCCCGAGCTGACAAGGTAGAAATCTGTCGTTCTGCCCCTGAACAGGCAGTTAACCCACTGTTCCTAGGCCGTCATTGAAAATAAGAATTTGTTCTTAACTGACTTACCTAGTTAATTAAAGGTAAAAAATATATATTGGGCTGGGCTGATTCAGTTGATGGTTATTTTAAGTTTTTCAATAAACCTACAGTAGATACACAATTTGGTGGGCACTGAAATGTGAAAGCAGTGAAAGAGCTTCAAGGGATAAAAGATTGGAATTTCATTCATTCATTTGATAATTTGATAGACAGACATAATCTAGAGGTAGTTTGAAGTTAGAGAGGTGGACCAGAAACTGGAGGGTTGCCAGTTAGGATCCCAGGTCTGAGGGGAAAATCAACCCGAGGTGATTGATGTAGACGATGTGTCCCTTCTCTTCCCTCTGTCTTTCTTCACTCTTGTCCTTTATCTCATAATCTCTCTTCTTCAGGAAGATGATGGACTCGGGGCAGCTAGACTTCTATGAACACAGCACTCTGTGCACCAACACGTGTCGTAGCACCAAGTTTGACCTGCTGATCAACAACACACGCTTCCCCCCTGACGGCAGCGGACTCTCCACGCCCATCTCCTCACAAGGTGAGACCAGACACACCCCTCACTGAGGGCTGTAAAGATCTCAGGTTGTCTGTAGCAAAACAATTTAAAAGTTTGTCAGGCAGTTATTTTCTGTAAGGGACCTTTTAATCCTATTTTCTCCCATTTTAACTTATTTTTTAATTGGTGATATCGTACACATGTCCATTAACTTGACATTTTCATTGGGATATATACACAAGTTTGGAATACAGTATCAGTCAATTGCAAATAAATTCATAAAAAATCCTACAATGTGATTTTCAGATTTTTTTTCTCATTTTGTCTGTCATAGTTGAAATGTACCTATGATGAAAATTACAGGCCTCTCTCATCTTTTTAAGTGGGAGAACTTCCACAATTGGTGGCTGACTAAATACTTTTTTGCCCCACTGTAAGTGCCACCAACCTCCTGTGGTGGAACTGGCTTCGAGGTCCAGAGTTGAGTTTCAGGGTCCTGCTGTATGTTCCTAAAGGAAGGAAGGAAGTAAGTATCGTGTCTTTGGCATCATTAAAGTGAAGACTGTTATTTTATCAATTCACTTCTCTGTAATTATTATTACGTGATTAACCTAATCATGTAAGTGTAATTAACTAGGAAGTCGGGGCACCAAGGAAAATCTTCAGATTACAAAGTTATAATTTTCCTAATATAACTCTTTAGATATTTTAATATCTGATCAATTAGTCTTCTAATTAATGAATTATTCTTTACCTCACATTAGTCTCATTCCAAACGTCGTAAATGGATGATTATCTGCACAAACCCAGTCTTTACTATGAATCATCCATACATCAATTGTCTTAATCATTTATTTAGTAATGAACTAAATAATCACAGAAATGCATAAACAAACAAAAGTAGATATGGTTACAAGGAAATGATAGGGGAGCTTCCCTAGTGGGCTAAGCCGATATAACAGCTTGATGGACAAAGGGAAGTGGATGTGGACTGAAAAGGGCAGGAAAGACAAAAGGAGTCATTACACAGTTGATAATTATATTAACTGAAATGCTAATCCTTTGCACATGAGCGCTCACTCATTCAGGAATAATTGCAATCAATATATATATACAGTGCCTTGCGAAAGTATTTTCCCCCCTTGAACTTTGCGACCTTTTGCCACATTTCAGGCTTCAAACATAAAATATAAAACTGTATTTTTTTGTGAAGAATCAACAACAAGTGGGACACAATCATGAAGTGGAACGACATTTATTGGATATTTCAAACTTTTCAACAAATCAAAAACTGAAAAATTGGGCGTGCAAAATTATTCAGCCCCCTTAAGTTAATACTTTGTAGCGCCACCTTTTGCTGCGATTACAGCTGTAAGTCGCTTGGGGTATGTCTCTATTAGTTTTGCACATCGAGAGACTGAAATTCTTTCCCATTCCTTCTTGCAAAACAGCTCGAGCTCAGTGAGGTTGGATGGAGAGCATTTGTGAACAACAGTTTTCAGTTCTTTCCACAGATTCTCGATTGGATTCAGGTCTGGACTTTGACTTTGCCATTCTAACACCTGGATATGTTTATTTTTGAACCATTCCATTGTAGATTTTGCTTTATGTTTTGGATCATTGTCTTGTTGGAAGACAAATCTCCGTCCCAGTCTCAGGTCTTTTGCAGACTCCATCAGGTTTTCTTCCAGAATGGTCCTGTATTTGGCTCCATCCATCGTCCCATCAATTTTAACCATCTTCCCTGTCCCTGCTGAAGAAAAGCAGGCCCAAACCATGATGCTGCCACCACCATGTTTGACAGTGGGGATGGTGTGTTCAGGGTGATGAGCTGTGTTGCTTTTACGCCAAACATAACGTTTTGCATTGTTGCCAAAAAGTTACATTTTGGTTTCATCTGACCAGAGCACCTTCTTCCACATGTTTGGTGTGTCTCCCAGGTGGCTTGTGGCAAACATTAAACAACACTTTTTATGGATATCTTTAAGAAATGGCTTTCTTCTTGCCACTCTTCCATAAAGGCCAGATTTGTGCAATATACGACTGATTGTTGTCCTACGGACAGAGTCTCCCACCTCAGCTGTAAATCTCTGCAGTTCATCCATAGTGATCATGGGCCTCTTGGCTGCATCTCTGATCAGTCTTCTCCTTGTATGAGCTGAAAGTTTAGAGGGACGGCCAGGTCTTGGTAGATTTGCAGTGGTCTGATACTCCTTCCATTTCAATATTATCGCTTGCACAGTGCTCTTTGGGATGTTTAAAGCTTGGGAAATCTTTTTGTATCCAAATCCGGCTTTAAACTTCTTCACAACAGTATCTCGGACCTGCCTGGTGTGTTCCTTGTTCTTCATGATGCTCTCTGGGCTTTTAAAGGACCTCTGAGACTATCACAGTGCAGGTGCATTTATACGGAGACTTGATTACACACAGGTGGATTGTATTTATCATCATTAGTCATTTAGGTCAACATTGGATCATTCAGAGATCCTCACTGAACTTCTGGAGATAGTTTTCTGCACTGAAAGCAAAGGTTTTTGAGGTTTTTGTGGACTAAACTTTGATCAGTTCAGTAATCCAAGGGGGGAGGGGGTATTTGTAACAGATCATGACGCCAGGGACGGGCCAAAGACTTGGTTAAACTTTAAAGGCAATACAATTCTCTTTAATTCATGTTTTAACATCACCTTACATCATTCCACAAATAGTTTAATCTTTACTCATTCATTTTATACAATAATTAGATGCAAACCCCTTAATTGAGAAATGTACATATTCAGAGACCTAGTCATGTGTGTTTCCTGTCCTCTCTGAGGTAACAAGATGAAACACACTCGTCATACCCTTAAGTGTCCATGGACCATTCCCACCTTCTCACAAGTGGACATTTTGTATCAAATCCTCATTTTGGGGATTTAGGAGTTCGCCATATGAAATCCTTTGTTCTCTCTTTATGTCTCTTTTTGCATGGCCAGGGGGAGAGAGTCTCCTCCAGGAATGTATGACCTGAGATAACAGAACCTGGGTGTAGGAGTTAGAGAGAGGGGAAGCCACGAGCTATACCCAAAAAGGGCCATGTCATGACATAAGCCATGCCATTATTTCACCACCAAAGAGCAGTAGAGGTCTATTTTATTGCAGGTTGCAGAGTCAAGGATAGCTTCTGCCTTGTCCTGCATTAATATAGACAGCATGAATAGACTGTTTGGACGCTGCCATGGCACACAGACACACACACACTGTTAATCTCCATGTCTCTCTCTGTCACCCCCACTGCTCTGCAGGGTTTAATCTGCCCTGTCATGGGATGTATCCATGAAGGGAGTGGGGCTGGTCGCAGTGCATTGCTGACATGGTACCTGGGCCCAGCTTGTTATTATATGGGATATCTTCCTTATTCTGAACTGTCAGAGCATTTGAGGGCTGGGCAAGTAGGCAGGAGGTGTAATGGTGCACAGGTCAGCTGTTTGTTCACTTGCATCCACCTGAAATTGCTGATAACCCATCCATAACTGCCGGACTACATGTGATAAAGTGTAAATCTGAGGGCCGTACCTGACACTAACCTGCTAATATAGAACATACACTGTAGGCTACAGTCAGAGAGAGCGGAATTTTATTTGACAGGGGATGCAGGGTATTTTTTCGTTTGTAAACTTGTCTATAATTATATACATGCAGCTTCTCTTCTGTCATTGTATGTTGCCCTAGAAGACAACATTTTCTCGCCAGAATAATGTCATAACTCGATAAATATTGTTTCAATATAATTGACATTGGTAAAGTTCTCTCTTTCTCTCTCGCTCTCTCTTTCTCTCTCTTACCCCCCTCCCCCTCTCTGACACTATGACGCACTCTGTTGCCAAGGTCGGACATGTTGTGGTGTCATGTACATTGTGAAAATGACAGAGGAAATATATTAATGGGCCACCTTTTAAATATCTCAATGCCATATATATATATATATATATAAATGACATATTATACTGTAAGAAAGGTATAAAGTATGCTGAATAATATGTGTATAATATAGTATATGTTTGTAAGCGCATAAAAGACCATGGGAGTTAGGCAATTACATATTCAAAGGAACATTAGTGTTTTATTTGCTCAAAGATCATCTACTACTCTACTTTTAATCCAATTTACTGTACATTTTAGTCAAATTAATCTACATGTTTTAAAGCTTAACCTGGCTGGCTGTCAAATACAGCTCACTGTTTGTTAGGTGACACTTTCCACAATTTGTTCCTGTCAGAGGATGCAAGCAGGAAAATGTTTCTAAATGATTTTAAGCCAAAGGAAAGGATGATAGTACCTCACATTTCAGAAACATTCCATGGTGCTTCTCAAATGAGGAAAAACTAAAAGGCCTTCATGGCGTAGCGTTCAAACATGGTACACATTACACTTTTTAGTTCAGTCACTGTCATCAGAGTATGAATATTTTTCAAAGTTTATATGAAGCAACCAAGAATGAATCTAAAAGAGAGGAACTGTATTAGACACCCTCTAATCATCTTCTGAGTGGACTCAGTACTGTTAAGACAAGGGTACTTTAGAGGGCGAGACCATGCAGAGCAACCTTGTTGGCATGACTGTTAGAGCACCGGTTATGTGTATGTTTGCATGTGTGTGTGTGTGGTGTCTGTGCTGTGCTGTGTGGAAGAGGACAGATACCACCATTGTAGCTGGCAGTGCGACTCGCGCCACCCTGTCAACCCTTCTATGCCAGCCATGTGTTACTGTGTACGTGCGAGTGTTTCACCCTGCCGTCCACTCTGTGCCAGCCATGTTGCCTGTTGGACTATGACGAGGAGAGAAAGAAGGAAAGGGAGGGAGGTAGGGAGGGCAAGGGAAATGAAGGAAAGAGGATGGGAAGGAAAGAGGGAGGGAGGGCAGGAAGGAGGGAGGTGAGGTATGAGAGGAAATAAAGAAGAAGAGAGGGAGAGAGAGGGAGGGTAGTGAAAGAGCAAGGGAGGGAGTTGAAGGTGGAGAGGTAAGTAGTTAGGGAACGAGATGGACAGAGCTGTTAGCTGCCATCCTTCTTAGATAAAGAAGAGAAAGAAGGGCAGGGAGGGGCAGAAGAGGACCAAAGGGATGAATAGAGGGAGGGAAATAGCTACACTCTTAGAAAAAAGGGTTCCAGGTAGAACCCTTATGGGTTCCATGTGGAAATGGTTCTTCATGAAACTCAAAATAGTTCTACCTGGAACCAAAAATGTTTCTTTAAAGGGTTCTCCTATGGGGACAGCCGAATAACTATTTTAGGTTCTAGATAGTGCTTATTTTTCTAAGAGTTTAGGGAGAGTCACGTTCTGACCTTTATTTCCTTTGTTTTGTCGTTATTTAGTATGATCAGGGCGTGATTTCTGTTTCGGCCTAGTATGGTTCTCAATCAGAGGCAGGTGTCGTTAGTTGTCTCTGATTAAGAATCATACTTAGGTAGCCTGGGTTTCACTGTTGGTTTGTGGGTGTTTGTTTCCGTGTCTGTCGCCACACGGTACTGTTTCGGGTTTATTGTTTTTGTATTCAGTTTATGTTTTTAAATAAACAACCATGGACACTTACCACGCCACATCTTGGTCTGATCCTTGCTACACCTTTTCAGAGGAAGAGGAAGAAATCAGCCGTGACAGGGAGAGAGAGTGGGAGTGAGGGAGAGAGATGGACTGAATGTGAATGTGAATGGGTAGATATATCCAGGTGGCGTAGCGGGCAGCGGTGGTGAGTTGATGGGAGTAAACAGGTGGATCCAATGGGATAGCGGAATCCTCCGACGACCAGGCGGGAATGGGGTAAATGATCCGGGTGAGTAACTGAAGACAGAACAAACGGAGGTAAGTTTAAGGCAAGCAATATGTAAAAAAACAACAAAACAAATTCTATCCAACTTGAGGCTGATACCATGGCACAACATACTGTTCATGGCTAACGATCCGGCAGGGAGTGGATGTCAGGTCAGAGCTTTTGAAGGGGAGAGGTGATGATCAGGACAGGTGTGCAGATTACTGATGGGATACAGGTGCGCGTGAACATCGATCTCCCAACAAGCTAATTCACCCGGCAACCAGACAGGGTGCGTTCCAGGACACCGGAAACACACTCCAGGACAGAAACACAGGCAAACACAGACTCAGGAAGCGGGATTCGTGACACTACCACTCTTCCTCTGTGCAGCCTTTTGTCTTTCTGCAGTTTTTGTAAAACAAAACAAATATAATATGTTGTTGAGCTCACCATTGTCTGTTATATGAATCAACACTTAATGTATTCTTCACTGGAAGCATTTTCTTTTCATGATTTGCATCTGTTTTGCATTCAAGATTTGCATTTAACGTAACTGTAATCCGTTACGTTACCAGCGAAAATATTATAATCAGATTACAGATCATTTTGAAAACTAGATGATTACTTTGAGGATTACTTTACGGATTGTGGTTGTTGTGGATGGCTATTCACAAATCTAAATGTGTATTTGAACCCAGTAATGGTTGAATTCAAGACGTTTAAACTGTCTATCAATCATTGTTTTTGAAACCAGTGGACAGCCAGTGAAAATACGCTCTTGCAACAGCTGCATAGTGAGGATTCCAGCCTATGGAATAAAAGTGGGGCTTTTATTGCTCAATCTAATTCATGCTGATAAAAATGGACACATTTTCAAACTCGCACACTTGTGATAGACTTAAAGGGGCAATCTGTAGGTGCTGCATCCATTTTTGGACTTATATATATTATATATATATATTATATACTGGTCAAAAGTTTGGACATCTACTCATTCCAGGGTTTTTCTTTATTTTTACTATTTTCTACATTGTAGAATAATAGTGAAGACATCAAAACTATGAAATAACACACATGGAATCATGTAGTAACCAAAAACGGTTAAACAAATCAAAATATATTTTAGATTTTAGATTCTTCAAAGTAGCCACCCGTTGCCTTGATGACAGCTTTGCACACTCTTGGCGTTCTCTCAACCACCTTCACCTGGAATACCTTTCCAACAGTCTTGAAGGAGTTCCCACATATGCAGAGCACTTTTTGAATGGTTTTCCTTCACTCTGCGGTCCAACTCATCCCGAACCATCTCAATTTATTTGAGGTCGGGTGATTGTGGAGGCCAGGTCATCTGATGGAGCACTCCATCAAATAGCTTTTACACAGTCTGGATGTGTGTTGAGTCATCGTTCTGTTGAAAAACATAGTCCCTCTAAGCACAAACCAGATGGGATGAATTATAGCTGCAGAATGCCATGGTAGCCATGCTGGTTAAGAGTGCCTTAAATTGAATACTGAATAAATCACAGACAGTGTCACCAGCAAAGCACCCCCACACCATCACACCACCTCTTCCATGTTTCACAGTGGGAATCACACATGCGGAGATCATTGGTTCACCTACTCTGCATCTCACAAAGACATGGCAGTTGAAACCAAAATCTCAAATTTGGATTCATCAGACCAAAGTACAGATTTCCACCGGTCTAATGTATGTTGTTTCTTGGCCCAAGCAAGTCTCTTCTTCGTATTGGTGTCCTTTAGTAGTGGTTTCTTTGCAGCAATTCGAACCATGAAGGCCTGATTCACACTGTCTCCTCTGAACAGCTGATGTTGAGATGTGTATGTTACTTGAACTCTGTGAAGCATTTATTTGGGCTGAAATTTCTGAGGCTGGTAACTCTAATGAACATAGTCTCTGCAGCACAGGTAACTGGGTCTTCCTTTCCTGTGGCGGTACTCATGAGAGCCAGTTTCATCATAGTGCTTGATGGTTTTTGCGACTGCACTTAAATCAAAGTTCTTGTAATTTTCCATATTAACTGACCTTCATGCCTTAAAGTAATGATGGACTGTCATTTCTCTTTGGACTGTCATTTCTCAGCATATTTGTGCTGTTCTTGCCATAATATGGTCTTGATCTTTTACCAAATAGGGTTATCTTCTGTATACCACCCCTACCTTGTCACAATACAACTGATTTGCTCAAATGCATTAGGAAGGAAAGAAATTCCACAAATTAACTTTCAACAAGGTACACCTGTTAATTGAAATACATTCCAGGTGACTACCTCATGAAGCTGGTTGAGAGAATGCCAAGAGTGTGCAAAGCTGTCATCAAGGCAAAGGGTGGGTTTTCCTTGATGACAGCTTTGGAAACTACGTGATTCCATATGTGTAATTTCATAGTTTTGATGTCTTAACTATTATTCTACAATGTCGAAAATAGTCCAAATAAAGAAAATCCCTAGAATGAGTAGGTGTGTCCAAACTTTTGACTGGTACTGTATATCCATTGATTCTTGAG
Source organism: Oncorhynchus keta (assembly GCF_023373465.1). Lineage (NCBI taxonomy): Eukaryota > Metazoa > Chordata > Actinopteri > Salmoniformes > Salmonidae > Oncorhynchus > Oncorhynchus keta. The sequence goes on along the minus strand of NC_068440.1, from coordinate 17,645,940 downwards.
GAATTTAACTTATAAATGCATCAGGAGCTTATTTCAACTGTCACACTCCATGACAGCCCAAAATATAAGCTTGTTTTACTGCAATGTTTGTAAACATTTGTAAATGTTAACAAAAACTGTGTAGCCTCATAACATGGTTAAAACAATCATTTTGATATCATGAATGTTCAGACCTTGCATCCGTAGCTCTGTTTTTGAAAAATCTAAGAGTAGTTACATTTCTCCAGGCCGTTCCTTCAGCTTTTTACCAAAACAGAGGTGATGCTACCATTTTGTTATTGTTATTGTTTAATCTGGGGATTTGCCCTTTAAACAAGAAATCAAAGTGTCACCAACATAAAGGTAAAACAATAGGCCAATAGCAAATGCAGCACATGACATACATTTTTCACAAGTAAATAGAACTTTTCAGTAGTGCTCAAAGCATGCCAACCCATGAGCACAGCATTTATTTTTCAACTCGAATCAATGAGCCCAATCAGTCCTCCATGACAACAAAATCATAAACAACAGAGTAGGGCTAGCCAATAAGTACTTAGTTTGGGGTTATGCTCAGGTAAAACAATTAGGCCAATCCATACTTCCAAGTCCTATTCTTGAAGATCAAGGGGTACAACATTTATTTGAATGACTGGAATTCGCATAGACTTTGGTTTTAAATGTAAAGATATAATTGAATTGTATTATTGTATGTAGTAGAAAGCGATGGGTTAGAAGAACCCATAAAGTAAAATTTAGCATCCATATATGGCCAGCTATGTAAACTTTTACATTGATTTATCCTGAAATAGATGCCGTTAAATTGGTAACAGACATTTGTGTCTTCTTCTAATGCCACGGGAAAAGTCACCAAAAAGTAACGGAATGTAATCAGAGTACGTTACTGAGTTTGGGCAATTCAAAAGTTATGTTATTGATTACAATTTTGGACAGGTAACTAGCAACTGTAACGGATTACATTTAGAAAGTAACTTACCCAACCCTGGCCATATTATTTCAACATCATCTGACATGAGATCTTCTCTCAGCCTAACAGGAATATGACTGGACATACACAGTAACACCTCCTCCATTTGCATTTCTGTCTTCCCTATATATTGTATTACCATGTATAGCTATTACTATATCATCAAAGGAATGATCTAAGTGTGTTTCAGAGATGGCCAGATTATTAATAATTTCTGATAATAATTTGTCAATTTCATGAACCTTGTTTCTCAGGCTACATATGCTAATTTAGTCATTTTATTGGTTATTTGTTTGTTTTTAGTACTATTCTGAGAGGCTGATCCGAGGTAGACATGTCAGTGACGTTTACATTTGAGTCAATGGTATTGAGTGGGCTGCCCACAGTGGGCTTCTTCCTAAGGCAGACAGTTTCTGTGCAAACTGTGGAATTCAATGTGCATATGATTAATGCAGATAATACCCTTGGAGCTAACAGTTGAAGGAACATAGATGATGTTACTTACATTCACTGCACTTCTATTTCTCTGGGAAATAATATGATTTCCATGTCCTCTGTTGGTTAATATGACAGGGAGGACAGGAGCGCTACCAAACCCAGGCCGTCAGTCTCTTAAGCCGTTCGCTATGTTGATGGAGATAATCCTGGAACCCCTGTGTTTAGGGCGAATCCCATGTCTTTTAAAGAGTGTTGGTTGCTCCCACAGCAAGTCACAAAGGAAGACATTCCTGTCTTTATAGAGTTTCTTCAGGAACTCATTTACGTCAGCGAGGTGGTTTTTGAGCAAGAACTAAGATGACTTTTGAGTAGAAAGACGTATAAAAGCAACAGATACCATTAATAAGAAGGGGCTACAAGCATCTTATATGGTGAGCTACTGAGGGGCTAGGACAGGCAAGCCCCATACTATTGTGGAGGACTTCATTCTTCCTGTTGCCACGGATATGGCTGGAACAATGCTGGGGGAAAATGCCCCAAAAACTATACGGTCAAGGCCTTCATCAAACAACACTGTTTCATGGTGCATCAGTGACATGGCAGGAGATGTTTTAAAACAATTACTGCTTCGCATACAAGACAGTGAATTCTATGCATTACAGCTGGATGAGTCAAGAGACGTGGCAGCCTGGCACAGCTCCTGGTATATGTCCGCTACGTTTATGGGGGGGTCAATTAAGGAAGACCTACTCTTCTGCGAACCACTGGAAACCAGGACAACAGTAGAGGATATTTGTAAAGTACTGGACAGCTTTGTGACATCAAATGGACTTTGCTGGTCACGATGTGTTGGTATCTGTACTGATGGAGCAAAGGCCATGATAGGGTGACATAGTGGAGTGGTAACGCGGGTGCAAGCAGTTGCTCCCGATGCCGCTTGGGTGCACTGCAGCATCCACCGAGAGGCTCTTGCTGCCAAGGGAATGCCTGACAGCTTGAAATATGTTTTGGACACTACAGTAGCAAGGCCCCTGAACTCTTGTGTATTTTCGGCACTATGCAATGATATGGGCAGCGACCATGTAACGCTTTTACAACATACAGAAGTGCTGGTTATCAAGGGGCAAAGTATTGACACATTATTTTTTTAAATTGAGAGACGAGCTTAAAGTTCTTTACTGACCATCATTTTCACTTGTCATGCATGATGACAAGTTTCTCACACAACAATTTGGGTGATGTTTTTGTTAAGAAGTTGGAGCGCTATTCTGTCGGCATTAATTTAAACAAGGACAACACAGAGGTCTTTCCATCATTGTATGATATTTTTGTGTGCAAATTAACTCAAGTTTACAGACAAAGTCAATTGTGATATAGCGAAGCACCTGAGTGAGTTAGGTGTGCAATTACGCAGGTAATTTCCCAAAATGGATGACACAAACAACTGGATTCACTATCCCTTTCATGCCCTGCCTCCAGTCCACTTACCGATATCTGAACAAGAGAGCCTCATTGAAATTGCAACAAGCGGTTCTGAGAAAATTGAATTTAATCAGAAGCCACTGCCAGATTTCTCGGTTGGGCTGTACTCAGAGTATCCTGCCTTGGCAAGTCGCGCTGTTAAGACACTGATGCCCTTTGCAACCACATACCTATGTGAGAGTGGATTCTGGTCCCTCATTAGCATGAAAACTAAATACAGACTCTCTTATATTATATGTAAGATGGCTAAATAAAGAGAAGAATTATTGATTATTATATTATTATTTGTGCCCTGGTCCAAAAAGAGCTCTTTGTGACTTCCCAAGAGCCAGGTTGTGACAAAAACTCATTCTTATGTTTAATGTGTGTGTGTGTGTGTGTGTGTGTGTGTGTGTGTGTGTGTGTGTGTGTGTGTGTGTGTGTGTGGCAGGCTTACAATGATGGCAAAAAACAACATTTGAGAGTGCGCTGACCCTGGTGCTAGAGAGGGTACGCAGCTGGAGATTGATTGTTTGAAGGTGTACGGGACTATAAAAAGTTTGGGAACCACTGGTCTAGTGGATTGGAGCAGGTCGGTACCGGCCGACTCATCAAACCCATGGCTGTAGGAAGCATTCAGAACTAAAATGTTGTGTGCCTGGGCTGCATCAAAGTACTTCACATCTTGTTTTTCCCGCAGCTGAGCTAGTAGCCAGAGAATCTCTTTCCGAAGCTGCTTGATGATGACACATTTGGAACAGATAAATAATTTGCGCTAACTGCGCCATGGAATCCTTAGCTATCAGAACTTACAATGGTTAAAGATGTTGTTGTTGTTGACATGATTAAAAATTATATAATGAAAACTATTTTATAAAAGCAACAGACCGAGTGTAGACAGCACACTGATCTGTTGCGCACCCCAGTTGTTACGACTTCCGAGTTCCCTGTTCCACATCCTGTTCCCCATCATGTTCCCCATCATTATTCCTCTGTTCCCCATCATGTCTTTTGTAGGATTATTTGTGTTACGTGTATTTTGATATTGTGGACATTGTTTCACGCATTACTTTTTGTCTATGTTCCGTGTTTTGAGCACATTTTATGTTATTTTGTCCTGTCATTTTTGACCGGAATAGAAAGTGCGCCTGTTCACTACACTCTGCTCTCCTGCACCTGACTTCGCCTCAAATACACACTCCTAACACCAGTATATTCCCTCGCTACTGTTATTTTATCGTTGCTCTTTAATTATTTGTTATTTTTCTATTTTTCTTCTTTTTAATTAATGAATTTTTTTACCTCAGTTTATTTTAGTAAATACTATCTTAAACACTTATTTTTCTTAACTGCATTGTTGGTAAGCATTTAACTTATTCTGCAAGTGTAACGGCTCTCGTCAGTGGAAGGAAGAGTGAACCAAAGCGCAGCGTGGAAAGTGTTCATGATATTTATTTTCAAGAAACACTCAAACAAATATAACAAAACAAATTAAAACGAAAGCTAACAGTTCCGTCAGGCACAGACACTAAACAGAAAATAACACCCCACAAAACCCAAACGGAAAATCACAACTCATACATGATCCCCAATCAGAGACAATGATAGACAGCTGCCTCTGATTGGGAACCACACTGGCAAAACAACAATGAAATAGAAAACAGATTTTCCCACCTGAGTCAAAAACCCTGACCTAACCAAACATAGAGAATACATAATTATCTCTAAGGTCAGGGCGTGCTAGCACATTTGATTTGATGATTTCATTGGATGACGTCTCAAGGGCTCGCCCAAAGGAGCATAACGCTGTGTCCTATATAGAGTTTGTGTCCATAACATACCTCTGCTAATCATGCTGAGAGAGTGAGCTGTGTGTGTGTGTGTGTGTGTGTGTGTGTGTGTGTGTGTACGGCTGTGTGTGACTGTGATCCTAACACAAGGTGAAGTATGTTAGCCAGAACACCCTCGTTATGTGTCCTTTACTCTGATGGTGGTGGTAGCATCTCTTTCTCTCAACCTCCAGGAAAGCCTCAACCAGGGAAACAGACCCAGAAATAATGATGCTGTATTGCCATGGACATGCTGAGGCCGGGCTGGCGTCTTTTCTTCCCTTCGTCATTGTGCTGCTGCCTCTCAGCCATGTTTGTGTGCCACAGGAGCACTATTAATTAAATACGATCATGCCCCGTGTCTTTCTTCAAGTGACAAACATGTTTTAATCCGACAGCCAGCAGCATATAATGTATATCTACATTTCAAAACATCACATGGCTAGTCATGTCCATACACTAAGGCATCATTACGGCACAGAACATGTCCTCTCTTTCTCTCTCTCTCTCTCTCACTCCCACTAAAAAGGAAGTGAGAAAAAGGACAGTAGGCTCATTTCAAGCTTTCATATCCATAGACGACTTTATTGTTACATTACTGCAGGAAGAATGATCAAACAAGCACACACAATCCATACACTGAATTTCCAACCCTCATCACTCCAACACAACAGGTGTCACATACTGGTTGACAGTAACCTTACCGTAATTCAGTTATTAAGAGCCTCACATGACATAATAATATTTGTCACTATCAGCTATAACTATTTAATGATTGTATGAGACACACATATTTTTATGATGAATGTAATGGTTATTGCTTCATGATGTTTCTTTCAAGTAATGGGGTGGCAGGGTAGCCTAGTGGTTAGAGCGTTGGACTAGTAACCGGAAGGTTGCAAGTTCGAATCCCCAAGCTGACAAGGTACAATCTGTCGTTCTGCCCCTGAACAGGTAGTTAACCCACTGTTCCTAGGCCGTCATTGAAAATAAGAATTTGTTCTTAACCGACTTGCCGAGTAAAATAAATTGAGTGAAAGGTATTACTTTTAAATATACTTTTTAATTTCAAGTCTTCCTCTCATTGTCACACCCTGACCTTAGAGAGCCGTTTTATTTCTCTATTTGGTTAGGTCAGGGTGTGATGTGGGGTGGGCATTCTATGTTTTGTATTTCTGTATGTTTGGCCGAGTGTGGTTCCCAATCAGAGATCTTGGAAGGCAAGGGACCCTGGGCAAAGACTGGAGAGTGTCCAAGGGAGGGGATAGAGGCGGCGAAAGCAGAGCGGCAACAATACGAGGAGTTGGCACAGCGGAGCAGGCACGAGAGGCAGCACCCCAATTTTCTTTTTGGGGGGGGAAGCATCCAGCAAGGACGGATGGTGTCGGCTCAGCGCGCCTGGCCTCCAGTGCGTCTTTTCGGCCCAGGAAATCCTGCGCAGGAACTGCGCAATGTGTCTCCGGTGCGTCTGCACAGCCCAGTGTGTCCTGTGCCAGCGCTCCGCATTTGCAGGGTGAAAGTAACCATCCAGCCAGGATGGGTTGTGCAGGATCTACGCTCGAGACTTCCAGTGCGCCTCCATGGCCCAGTGTATCCGGTGCCTACTCCAAGAGCCAAGCCCCCAGTATGTCTCCCCAGCCTGGTAAGCCCTGTGGCAGCTCCACGCACCAGGCTGCCTATGATCCCAAGTCCGGCGCCTGCAGCGAGGGTCCCCAGTCCGGGGCCTGCAGCGATGGTCCCCAGTCTGGGGCCTGCAAAGAGGGTCCCCAGTCCGGGGCCTGCAAAGAGGGTCCCCAGTCCGGGGCCTGCAAAGAGGGTCCCCAGTCCGGGGCCTGCAAAGAGGGTCCCCAGTCCGGGGCCTGCAGCGAGGGTCCCCAGTCCGGGGCCTGCAAAGAGGGTCCCCAGTCCGGGGCCTGCAAAGAGGGTCCCCAGTCCGGGGCCTGCAAAGAGGGTCCCCAGTCCGAGACCTGCAGCGAGGGTCCCCAGTCCGGGGCCTGCAGCGAGGGTCCCCAGTCCGGGGCCTGCAGCGAGGGTCCCCAGTCCGGGGCCTGCAGCGAGGGTCCCCAGTCCGGGGCCTGCAGCGAGGGTCCCCAGTCCTGGGCCTGCAGCGAGGGTCCCCAGTCCGGGGCCTGCAGCGAGGGTCCCCAGTCCGGGGCCTGCAGCGAGGGTCCCCAGTCCTGGGCCTGCAGCGAGGGTCCCCAGTCCGGGGCCTGCAGCGAGGGTCCCCAGTCCGGGGCCTGCAGCGAGGGTCCCCAGTCCGGGGCCTGCAGCGAGGGTCCCCAGTCCGGGGCCTGCAGCGAGGGTCCCCAGTCCGGGGCCTGCAGCGAGGGTCCCCAGTCCGGGGCCTGCAGCGAGGGTCCCCAGTCCTGGGCCTGCAGCGAGGGTCCCCAGTCCGGGGCCTGCAGCGAGGGTCCCCAGTCCGGGGCCTGCAGCGAGGGTCCCCAGTCCGGGGCCTGCAGCGAGGGTCCCCAGTCCGGGGCCTGCAGCGAGGGTCCCCAGTCCGGGGCCTGCAGCGAGGGTCCCCAGTCCGGGGCCTGCAGCGAGGGTCCCCAGTCCGGGGCCTGCAGCGAGGGTCCCCAGTCCGGGACCTGCAGCGAGGGTCCCCAGTCCGGGGCCTGCAGCGAGGGTCCCCAGTCCGGGGCCTGCAGCGAGGGTCCCCAGTCCGGGGCCTGCAGCGAGGGTCCCCAGTACAGTATTCAGACCCTTTGACCTTTTTTAACTTTTTTTTTAAACGTTACAGCCTTATTCTAAAATTGATCAAATTGTTTCCTCCCCATCAATCTTCACAATACCCCATAATGACAAAGCAAAAACAGTTTTTTGTTTGTCTGCAAATTTATAAAAAATAAAAAACATGATTACCTTACTGACATAAATATTCAGACCCTTTTCTATGAGCCTCGAAATAGAGCTCAGGTGCATCCTGTTTCCGTTGATCATCCTTGTTTCTACAAATTGATTGGTGTCCACTTTTGGTAAATTCAATTGATTGGACATGATTTGGAAAGGCACACACCTGTCTCTATACTGTATGGTCCCACAGTTGACAGTGCATGTCAGAGTAAACACCAAGCCATGAAGACAAAGGAATTGTCCATAGAGCAGGACTGTGTCGAGGCACAGATCTGGGGAAGGGCACCAAAAAATATATGCAGCATTGAAGGTCCCCAAGAACACAGTGGTCTCCATCCTTCTTAAATGTAAGAAGTTAGGAACCACCAAGACTCTTCCTAGAGCTGGCCCACCAAACATAGCAATCATGGGAGAAAGGCCTTGGTCAGGGAGGTGACCATGTACCCAATGGTCACTATGACAGAGCTCCAGAGTTCCTCTGTGGAGATGTGAGAACCTTCCAGAAGGACAATCATCTCTGCAGCACTCCAACAATCAGACCTTTATGGTAGAGTGGCCAGACGGAAGCCATTCCTGAGTAAAAGGCACTTGACAGCCCGCTTGGAGTTTGCCAAAAGGCACCTAAAGGACTCTCAGACCAAGAGAAACAAGATTCTCTGATTTGATGAAACCAAGAGTGAACTCTTTGGCCTGAATGCCAAGCGTCATGTCTGGAGGAAACCTGGCACCATTCCTACAAGAAGCATGGTGGTGGCAGCATCATGCTGTGGGGATTATTTTCAGCGGAAGTGTCTGGGAGATTAGTCAGGACCGAGGGAAAGATGAACGGCACAAAGTACAGAGAGATCCTTGATGAAAACCTGCTCCAGAGCTCTCAGGACCTTGGTGAAGTTTCATCTTCCAACAGGACAATGACCCTAAGCACAAATCCAAGACAACGCAGGAGTGGCTTCATGACAAGTCACTGAATGTCCTGTGCAGCAATACTCCCCATCCAACCTGACAGAGCATGAGAGGATCTTCAGATAAGAATGTGAGAAACTCCCCAAATAGAGGTGTGCCAAGCTTGTAGCGTTATACCCAAGAAGACTTGAGGCTGTAATCGCTGTCAAAGGTGCGTCAACAAAGAACTAAGTGAAGGGTCTGAATACTTATGTATTTTTTTTTCTCTAAAATACTATTTATTTTCATTAGGGGTATTGTGTGTAGATTGATGAGGGAAAAAAACATAAAGAATCCATTTTTGAATAAGGCTGTACCGTAACAAAATGTTGAAAAGGTGGAGTCTGAATACTTTCCGAATGCACTGTGTGTGTACATATATTAGAGTGCTGTGCTTTTCTCCATCTGTTGTGTTTACTGGAGTGAAGCTGAAAAAGCAAGTTACACCTCTTCTAAAATCTCATTCTTGCCCCACCTCCCAATAATCCACACTGCCAACAAAAATTATATGGTATTTGATTATCCATGACACGAAGCCTTGACCAACAGCCAGATGATCCAAATTAGCCTGACGAAACAATGCTTAGAACAACCCATATTTGCCCAAGATATGTTATTGCACTATTGCAAAATGTCCAAGATAATAAAACACTTGTTATATTTTAATACAGCAAACATCAATGCCAGCCCACCAGCCACTGTTGAATCTGTGTGTGTGTTTGTGTGTGTGTGTGTGTGTGTGGGACCAGTGCAGGATGTTAGGTGTCAGGAGAACAGGAGCTAATGCTCTATTCATTACACTCCAAGATGATTAACAGCTACACTCCTCCAAGGATGTTTGTTTTTCTTCTGGTTCCTGTCTGGCGCTCACCCCCTTCCTTCCCTCCCTAACGATTGGTTAGTTGGTCCTTTGGTTATAATGGCCCTAGTGTGTCTGGAACAAGTCACGGAGGGTGGTACTGCCAGGAAAATTAGGATTAAGAGAACGTTGACAGCTGTTCACGCCTTTCAGTCCCCATCCTGTTCCCTCCATCCTCTTCCCTCCATCCTCTTCCCTTGTGAATATGTGGGCCTCATTCTCTCTCTCTCTCTCTCTCTCTCTCTCTCTCTCTCTCTCTCTCTCCTCTTTTCTGTAGATCAGTAGTCTTGGTAGAGAGAATACAGTAGAGGGCACGCGTCAAACATTTGATTTATGACCTATTGTCCGGATGACGTGTGCATGGGCATCCGGTCAGGACATCCTGGCGGGAAGTTATCACGTGGTTCACAGGACTGTATGTCACTGTACTTTCCTCCAAAAACCCAGAGGAAGGGCACATGCTGAAACAAGTTGTTCTTTAACAATAAAGAAGTGTTTTTGACGTCCACTTTCGTAGTCCTCCAAGAGTTTCTGAATATCCTTATATTCACTGTACTTTTCCTCTGACAGACTAAGCTTTTTTGCTACTGGATTACATCCCGTGACAGCGCGGATTAAACCATGCAGAGCAGTGGGTGTGACAGAGAGAGACGTGGAGATTAACAGTGTGTGTTTGCAATTGCAGAGTCCAGACAGTCCATTCGTTCTGTCTATCTTAATGCAGTACAGGGCAGAATAAATCATTGACTTAAGCGCTGCAACCTGCAATGAAATAGACCTCTACTGCTGTCTGGTGGTGAAATAATGACATGACTTAAAAGGAGGGCTTTAAGAGGGTGTGGCCAATCCATCCGTCTCCTTCATCTCCTTTGGATCTCCTCCTCCACAGAACATGACTGGTGCGCTCCCAACCACCACACCAACCACCACTACCAACCACCACACCAACCACCACTACCAACCACCACACCAACCACCACTACCAACCACCACACCAACCACCACTACCAACCACCACACCCACAACAATCACCACACCACTACCAACCACCACTACCAACCACCACACAACTACCAACCACCACACCAACCACCACTACCAACCACCACTACCAACCACCACACCAACCACCACTACCAACCACCACACCAACCACCACTACCAACCACCACACCACTACCAACCACCACTACCAACCACCACACCAAACACCACACCACTTCTAACCACTACCAACCACCACACCAACCACCACACCACTACCAACCACCACACCAACCACCACACCAACCACCACTACCAACCACCACTACCAACCACCACACCACTACCAACCACCACACCACTTCTAACCACCACCAACCACCACACCACTACCAATCACCACTACCAACCACCACACCACTACCACCCACCACCACACCACTACCCACCACCACACCACTACCAACCACCACCAACCACCACACCACTACCAACCACCCCACCACTACCAACCACCACACAACCGCTAACCACCACCCACCACCACCCCACTACCAACCACCACACCACTACCAATCACCACTACCAACCACCACCCACCACCACACCACTACCCACCACCACACCACTACCAACCACCCCCACCACCGCACCACTACCAACCACTACCAACCACCACACCACTACCAACTACCAACCACCACACCACTACCAACTACCAACCACCACCCACCACCACACCACTACCAACCACCACCCACCACCACCAACCACCACTACCAACAACCACACCACCACCACCACACCACTACCAACCACCACCACCACACCATTACCAACCACCACTACCAACCACCACACCAACCACTACCAACCACCACACTAGCACCAACCACCACACCACCACCAACCACCACACCCACACCAACCACCACACCACCACCACACCAATGCCACCACCAACGACACCAACACCAGATGTATCAGGACGACTCGAGCGTAAATGAGAGTAGAAGCAGTAAGATGTAGACTGAACACAGCTATGTAGACCACTTCAAGATAAAAACGTAATATTCAATATCGGTAAGTTAAACTAATATTAGCACTACACAATCTGTTGGGTAATAACATTCAATCTGGATAACAACACATAACAAATCATAAGACTAGAGAAATGTATCGACAAATATTACGAAAACAAGCAACACCCAAACTTGACGGAGAGTACGACAGGGGAACCTATTTCAAAATGAAAACGTGACTCTTCTACAGACACAGACAATTTAATATTTTCACCAGCGGGAATGGTAAAGGTCGAAACCCATCTGTTAAAATAAATAAATGACAAACTGGATATACTTAAACTAGTCAGTAAGGATATAAAAGAGTTGAAGGCAAGCCTCGATGAGTGACGAAAGAAGCTGCGACATTGGAGAAAGACACAAACAAGCTGAAAGGTACAGTCAGTAAGATTGAGACCAAAGTTAATTAACTGAAAAAGGAGAACATTGTTCTGAGAGAAGCCTCACTTGACATACAGACTAGATCCGTGAGAGAGAATCTGGTACTTACAGTTATACAAGAGAAAGAAGGAGAAGTTCCTGAATCTGTAGTTAGAGAGTTCCTCCTTACAGCGCTTCAGATCCCATGCAAAGCTATTGACAAAATGGCACGAAAATAGGCATGAAAGACCAGTTCCCGAAGAGAATTGCAGAACGACGTAAAGTTCTATATCCAATTGTCAAGGAAAATAGATTGAAAAGGAAACACGTAGATCTCGTGGTCGATAAACTGTATATTGATAACCAGTTGTTCAGAGACACAAAGACTACTCCATGGTTATTTAAAAAATTACAAAGTTCTCATAGGGGAGACAAATAAGGAAACACACAATTCTAGCTCTGTTATGGATTTTAATAATACAACAAAAATATGTAGCTTTTCTATCTATCTTCAAATAGAACTAATTGGAACACAAAATCACTAATTCAACATGGTGGAGATAAAAACTCAGTACACAGAAGGCACAGTATGGATGGATGGATGGTGTGGTGTGAGTTTTTTGGTGTTTGGGTAAGTGTGGCGTTGAGTGAGAAAGGAAATGGTTGCTGTAGTGTCTTAGCTCATATTACTTATTTATATAATAAGAAAGAGTCGGAATACAAAGAATTGAACTGGAGCTTCACATTTACTAAACGAGTTAGTACCAGAATAACATAGAACAACACTGTGCATGACCAAGGGTTCTCCATTCTTAAAGGGACATCAGTAATTAACATAACATAACAGTTGCATATACCAGAACCAATGTATTTCTGTGAGCAGGGGTTGTGAGAGAGCTTTCAATGTTGTGCAGATGAGGGATATACATTTTATACTGAATTATTTATGTATTGTCCTATCATGGTGGAACAGAGTTTTAAAATCAATTATACATCTAATTTATTTATTTATGGTCCTATTTTCACGCAACAGTCCACAATCCCATACCCTAGACACCCACCTGAACGACCCAGATACTATGAAGTCCCTATCTGTTTTATGGGCCTGCTGTAAATGGCCTTTCCTGGAGGTTGAGAGAAAGAGATGCTACCACCACCATCAGAGTAAAGGACACATAACTAGGGTGTTCTGGCTAACATACTTCACCTTGTGTTAGGATCACAGTCACACACAGCCGTACACACACACACACACACACACACACACACCTGCATCTCCCCTCCTGTTTAGCTGCCAAGCATGTGAATGCCAGTCACACGTGTGGAATGATCAGGACCGGTGGACATCCTCGTAACCACCCCTTGGTTAACACCATGTAAATAAAAACAGGGTTACTCTGCTGTCAAGCCTGCAAGGTGTGTGTGTGTGTGTGTGTGTGTGTGTGTGAGGGTGTGCGAAGGGAGATGGGCAGCATTAGGGAGAGGAGTCATGCACAGGATGCTACAACAAGATTGTTTGGTTTTTAATGTCTCCTCCCTCAGGTCTGAATGATAACAAGCACATTAAAACGACAGGCAGGATTTCGAACTAACAACTGTTACTGTTCAGATGCGCACACACCTATTTAGGATGGGGAGTTTACATTGATACTAGTATGACTCAGAGAAAGAGTTGATTGTGGTTGAGAGGTTGTTTTTCCCTCTCAGTCAGCACTGAGGCTGTAAGACAGGGACATGGGGGAGAGGAGAGCTGTTAGACAGGGAGGGAGAGGAGAGCTGTGGCACGACGTGGCCCTTTGGGGTGTATATCGTGGCTCCCGCCCTCTCTCACACTCCCCGCCACAAATGTTATGACTTTACGACAGGTCATAAGTACCTGGTAGAAACTACTACCAGTATTGAGGGAGAGAGTCTAACAGAACAAAAAACTTATCTTATTTCAGAACTGCTAATTCTCAAAATGGGAGAACTAAACAATATTTCTACTTTTGAGAATGTGGGAATGGTCTGTGGACACTTATGGAACAGTCATGTTGAGTGTGTTTCATTTGGTGATCTCATGATGGACAGGAAACACACATAACTATATCTCTTAATGTGTACATTTCCCAGCTGTCAGGTTGTCATCTAAATATTGTGAAACGTATGTGATTAACATAAAACTATTTGTGAAAATATGTAATGTTACGTTAACCTTCTAAATGAGAGTATGGATATTCATATAAAGATTAACTAGTCAGTGGCCACACCCCAGTGAGCCCAGACATCACATTAGGCGTCATATAAACTGCCTCTTCTTCTTTATAAAACACCATCCTACAAAATATAAATTAAGTCAGAGAACTGTAAAGGCTACAATTCTATAGGCATCGGAGACCATACAGCTGTAGTTTTGGCTACACTGCTGGAAATGGTTAAACTCTGAGACTATTGATCACTACAGAATAAGAGCAAATCTTAGATGTATAATTACTAGTCTGCAGCTAGAAAATACCTAAATCGAGAATGAGAATACCGACAACCGCCGAAGCATCTATTCTATGGAAACATTTCCGAATGGTACTCTGAAGTATTCCATTCTAACCACCTACAACCACAAAAGATATTGTGACTTCTGGGAAAGTTAACCGAAGACTGATGAACTCTACAGGACGATCGAGTATTCCAACAGAGAAGACAACAACGACATATGGGCGTAAATATATACATTGCAATTATTCTTGAATGAGCTGCCATTCAGGTGCAAGGGATTAGCATTTCAATAAATATAATTATAGACTGTGTGTAGTTCATCCATTTTGTCTTTCCCGCTCTTTCTCAGTTCCCACCCCTTTCCTTTGTCTACCAAGCCGGCATATCGGCTTAGCCCACTAAGGACTTTTCTATCATTGTTAGTAATAAATATTTACTGTTTGTTTATATGATTATTTAGTTAGTTAAATAAATAAATAATAAAGCCAATTTGTATATTGCTGATTGATTATGGAAACTAGAGTTTATGCCGATATACAAGGGTTTGCGACATTCAGTAATGAGAACTGATAAGGTAATAATTCATTAATAGAAAACTAATTGATCAGATATTAAAATATCTGAAGAGTTTTATTCGGAAAATTAAACGTTGTAATCTCAAAATTGTCTGTGATGCCCTGACTTCCTAGTCAATTAATATTTACATTGTTAGTTTAATCACTTAATAATTAAACCTAAAGAACTGTTTGGATATAAATACATCTTCACATTTAATGATAGTCCAGACACGGCAGCTGTTAGAGACAGGGGGTATTGATGAGTGTTTGACATGTTTTCCCCTGTCAGTGTGTCATCCTGACAGAAAGAGCCTGGCTGACAGCTCCTCTGATGGCTGCTTTGTCATGTCAGCTGCTCTGTTCTGTTCTCCCCACATCTGAAGCTAGCCCAAGAATCGTTTCATCTGTCCCTCATTGCATTTTTCCTCCTTCTCCTCCATCCCTCCTCCCATCCATCACTCCATACCCCTGGCCTGTGTGGTTGAGAGGAGACTACAGATTCAGAGGGCAGTAGCAGTAGTCAGCAATAGAAGTCCAGAGGGACTCAGAGAGCAGCAGAAGTGTGGCTCCAGCGCTAGTGTTCTGGATCGATGAGGATAAACACAACACTGAGCTACTGATCCTAAAAAAAAATCTGGCCACACACACACACATACATGCATACATACATATGTAACAGTTTAACTTTAGTCCATCCCCTCACCCTTACCCGGGCTCGAACCAGGGACCCTCTGCACACATAGACAACTGACACCCACGAAGCATTGTTACCCATCGCTCCACAAAAGCCACAGCCCTTGCAGAGCAAGGGGAACAACTATGTCAAGGTCTCAGAGTGAGTAACTTCACCAATTGAAACGCTATTAGCGCGCACCACCGATAACTAGCTAGCCATTTCACATCGGTTACACATACATACATACGGAACTGGAAGGATCCTGCCTCTACAAATACACACCGAAGAGAAGGCATCCCAACATACATGCAGCACTGAGCCCATAGAGAGAGGAGGCCTCTGAGGTGGTCCCAGGGAGAATTTACAAGCTTGAGAGATCAGAGAGAGGAGAGACGAGAGGACACCACGTGACCAGATGAGAACAGAGAAGTGTCATGAGGGAGGGAGGGACTCAAAGCCAAATAACCCTCTTCCTTTACTCAGGAGAGAACAAAGCTACACATCACATCAGGTGAAACAGAATGTAGGACTAGGTGGAACAACCAGTTTGATGCTCCAGTATCTATGGGAATGAACGGCTACCACACGGGCTGAAGCTGCCTAAATGAAATTGTATTTTATTTTTATTGGTCGCAAATACATGTTTAACAGATGTTATTTCGGGTGTAGCAAAATGTTGTTTTCCTAACTCCAACAGTGCAGGAATATCTAACAATACACACAAATCTAAAAGGAATTAAGAAATATAGAAACATTAGAACGAGTTTATTTATTTATCATATTTGCTCCTCTTCAATGGTCCAATGCCCCTGTCGGTTGTTCGGTGCTTTCACAGGTAAAGGGGCATTAGTTCTTTGGTTGCATCAGATTCACAACTGTCAGTGTCAATGCTAGCTGGGCTAGCAAAAAATGTAGAATTACTAATGGTAGCATTGGATGTGCTCGTGGAAGCAGAACAACTTGTGTCGTCGACAGGTGCAGGTGTAGTACTGCTGGTAGTAGCAGTACTATCTGTAGAGCTGATATGTGTGTCTATGGACGCAGGTCTTACTTTATTTAACCATTCATGCATTTTCAAGCAAACAGAATGAGCAGCAGCTACGTTTGGCTTCATATGTCGCACACATCGTCGATGGTCCAACATCCCTGTCTGTGGTTCAGTGCTTCCCAGGTCCATACGGACCGTTAGTGGAATTCCCGAGAGAGAGTATCGGTTAATGTGATTGGATGTTAATTATTTGACTAGGCTACCTGTATTTGACATTGTGTTGTTATTTCACTGAACACTAGATGGTTTAATTGTATTTTTGGCAGTGAAATGAGGTTACTCAGGCGAGAAAAAAACATCACCCAAATGTATAGCATAGCCCCTTTGGTAAATCTAAATTGATTGTTTGAGAATGTGAATCACATTTTGTTTGGGCGTACCCCCTACGGCATTGATCGTACTCCAGTTTGGGAATAGCCTTTCTACCCCCCTCCTCCTCCTCCTCCAAATCCTTCTCTTTTATTTTCTCTCATGAACTGAACAAGTGAGGGACCTGCTGTACATTAATAGAGTGCTTGTCTACAGTCTCCAGGGCCCCTGGTGTGTTCAACTCAACTGTAACAAAATGAATTTTCAGCTTCATGTGCTTAATACAGCATATTAAAATGGGCAAGGAGTATGTTCCTTAAGATTAGATATAAAAGAAACAAGCAACTGGTGCTACATTCAGTTTCTTCTGATAGAATAACAACACACACACACACACACACACACACACACACACACACACACACACACACACACACTTGTCAATGTACAAAGTGAGAGGTCTCTGGTAGGACTCCTTCACAAACAACACATGTCCCTCTGTTGCAGCAGGACACTACAATGGCAAACTGTGACGTGTTATTGTCTAAGCCAAGAGACAAGTCATCAACCTTTGTGTCTGGCAGCCGTGTGTGATTGTGTCCGTGTCCGTCCATCAGTGTGTGCGTGTCTAGACAT
The DNA here is from genome assembly GCF_023373465.1 of Oncorhynchus keta. Lineage (NCBI taxonomy): Eukaryota > Metazoa > Chordata > Actinopteri > Salmoniformes > Salmonidae > Oncorhynchus > Oncorhynchus keta. The sequence goes on along the minus strand of NC_068440.1, from coordinate 17,628,466 downwards.
CCTCATGTGGGCCATGTCTCTTCTGGTACCCTGATCACAACAACGTACATGTGTCTCCAGACAGTAGGATTAGGGTTAGAGGGCAGGAGGACACGAAGGCATACAGGGGACTCAAATATGCCCCAACCCCCACTCCTTCACTTTCATCTCCAGGCACCAAGACGAGAGATCTAGTGCAAGGAGAATTGAAAAAGAGGTAGTTGTTGAAACAGATTTTGGAACGGTTTCACAGACAGCTTGCAGTGTGGTAATCAATCAATCTCTCTCACTCTCAATCTCTCCCATTGCCAAAGCAACTGAAATAGATAGTAAACACTCACTCATATTATGGCTATATACAGTGTTGTAACGATGTGCAAATAGTTAATGCACAAAAGGGAAAATAATTTAACATAAATATGGGTTGTATTTAAATGGTGTATGTTCTTTACTGGTTGCCCTTTTCTTGTGACAACTGGTCACAAATCTTGCTGCTCTGATAGATATGGGAGTTTTCGAGTTCTTTGTGAGTCTGTTTAATCTGAGGGAAATATGTGTCTCTAATATGGTCATTCATTTGGTAGGAGGTTAGGAAGTGGAGCTCAGTTTCCACCTTTTTTGTGGGCAGTGTGCACATAGCCTGTCTTCTCTTGAGAGCCAGGTCTTTCTACGGCGGCCTCTCTCAATAGCAAGCCTATGCTCACTGAATCTGTACATAGTTAAAGCAATCCTTAATTTTGGGTCAGTCACTGTGGTCCAGGACCAACTTGATTAGGGGACTCTTCTCCAGGTTCATCTCTCTGTAGGTGATGGCTTTGTTAAGAAAGGTTTGTGAATCGATTCCTTTCATGTGGTTGTAGAATTGTACACAGAGTTTTACGTTGTACGCAGAGGATATTTTTGCAGAATTCTGCATGCAGACTCCCAATTTGGTGTTTGTCCCATTTTTGTGAATTCTTGGTTGGTGAGCGGACCCCAGACCTCACAACCATAAAGGGCAGTTATATAACTGATTAAAGTATTTTTTGCCAGATCCGAATTGGTAAATCAAAATGTATGTTCCTTTTAATGGCGTAGAAGGACCTTCTTGCCTTGCCTCTCAGATCGTTCACAGCTTTGTGGAAGTTACCTGTGTTGCAGATGTTTAGGCTGAGGTATGTATAGTTTCTTGTGTGCTCTAGGGCAATGGTGTCTAGATGGAATTTGTATTTGTGGTCCTGGCAACTGGACCTTTTTTTGGTCTAACTGAGATTTACTGTCAGGGCCCAGGTCAGACATAATCCATGCAGAAGATCTAATGCTGATGTTTTGCTGATTCAACTTGTTAGCCTGGGTTCGTGAAGATAACCAAGAATTTTATGACATTCAGATGAGACTGAATAAGGTGACGATTAATAATTGACTGCTATTGATATAAAAGTTTACCAGGCCTTTAAGAGTTTTTTTCAGAAGACAACAGCTCTATAAACATTCTTCCGCGGTGCCCCAACTTCCTAGTTAATTATATTTACATGATTAGTTTAATTAGGATAATATTAATGACAGAGAATTGATTTGATATAATAGCATGTCATATAATTTAATCCATAATAAAGACATGACAGTAGTAATGCACTATACACAGTAGGGCAGGGGTATTCAACTCTTAACCTATGAGTTTGAGGGACGCAACCTCAGTCATCCTTGGCTTGGATGTCAAACTACTATGAAGCCAAACATTCTAGAATTCATTGACATGTAGGAGATGATATCCATGCTCCTTGACCATGTAATGTCCAGTCCTCCATCAACCCCATATAACTATTCCTACATAACCACCAATTCAATTAACATATGCTTTGAAATGTGGAAGACAAATTCCCTTGAGGTCAAATAAAGTTATATTCCATTGTAGCAGTAATGGTCCAGAGGTGAAGGTGTTGGGTAGAGAACTGCAACATGATGATGACACTGCATTAGGACCATATTGGGAGGAGAACAGAGGAGAGTCAGGACCAGTTCCAGGTGCTACCTGGCAGGGTAGCCTAGTGGTTAGAGCGTTGGACTAGGTAACCGAAAGGTTGCAAGTTCAAATCCCCGAGCTGACAAGGTACAAATCTGTCGTTCTGCCCCTGAACAGGCAGTTAACCCACTGTTCCTAGGCCGTCATTGAAAATAAGAATTTGTTCTTAACTGACTTGCCTAGTAAAATAAAAAATAAACAATTAAAACGTGCTGTGTACCCACACCTGCCAACATTGTAGCCCCTATATCCTCTAGCTCAGGGGTTTTCTAACTGTTCTTGCCCAGGGACCCCCACCCAGGCAAACCGGCAACACAGGGATCCACATCATACGTTAGAAAAAAAATATATATATATCATCATCAGGTGAATGATAATGGCAAGGAGAAGTAAATCAACATTTTGTCGATCGTTTTTCATTATTTTGACCTCCCCACAGGTCATTGGAAGAGGAAGTGTAAACTCTAACATAGTCTATTAACTTGAAATCTGATCTTCCAGTCAGTTGTTTGTCTGAATGCCGGCGTCACAGAAACAAATAACTGACCATGGCTATCTGGATCACTAAGTTAATTACAGATTCTGAGTAGTTTTTTCTTCTTGTGTTAAGTAAGCTTAGTCATACCCCAAATTTTGAAACGCTTTAAAAAATCAGTCAGGTAGTTTTGGGCTAATTGACACACAGCCATCTGTCTAACATGGTGGCCTGGTGGTGTTCAGTTAGCTAGCTACCACCTGGAGAAGCACAGTGACAGATGAACAGAGCTGAGAGAGGATCCCCCTCCTTCCTGTTAACATTGGCCCCTGCAGGTCAGGGGCATCGAGCGGTCGGGGAATGGTGTCAGCTCCGTTTAGGGAGTGTGGTGGTGATGGATGTCATGGCGATGGCAAGTGAACGCAGGGAGCGGTCGTGGGCGATCAGCATCAGAGACAAGGCGAGGCACCGTGATGATATGACAACAGGTCTAACTGACGACCACCTCCGTGACCGAGAGACCTCCCTGTCTCTGACTAGCTGAACCACTGTCTGGTGGTCTACCTGTCTGTGAAAAGCTCAAACTCTAAAGGATACTTCTGAAAGTGAGCACACAAAGCTGACAGGTCTGCCCCTTGTAGTGCACACACACAAACACACACTGTGGCACACACACAAGCACACACTGTGGCATGCACACAAACACACACTGTGGCACACATACAAACACACACTGTGGCATGCACACAAACACACACTGTGGCATGCACACAAACACACACTGTGGCACACACACAAACACACACTGTGGCATGCACACAAACCACACAAACACACACTGTGGCATGCACACAAACCCTCTGTCTTTCTCTCTCACACTCACCTTCTCTCTTTCAAACACACACACACACACACACACACACACACACACACACACACACACACACACACACAGTGAAAGATGCTGAGATGCTTTTAGGGACTATAGAGAACAATGGTATTTAACTGGGAGGCTGGGACATTAACGTCTGTCAGGAACAACACAGCTTTACTCCATCTCTCCCCTCCTCACACTCCTTGCATCTCTTCTCCTCACACTTCCTCCATTCTACCAATCAGCTCAGCTCCCTGAGAAAATAGACTTCTCTGCCAAACATCCCCACTGTCGAGACCTAGCCCCTACCGGGAACAATGGAAATCACCTTTAGACAAAAGGAGAAATGGATTATATATTTGAGTGACTCAGAGAAGTCCTATACAAAAGGAAGCAGCTTTGCCAAGTCCTATGCCTATGTCCAGCTGAACTGATGGAATGTTTCAGAGGCCACTACAAAGGTCCTCAACTCTGGTGATTAAATGTCAAGCAACTTCAAATTCATGTTGAACACTCAAACCGGCTGCAGAAAGCCACAGCTGCAGCATTGCCAATAAATACACCTACTCATTCAAGGGTTTTTATTTCTTTCTTCATTCCTACTATTTTCTACATTGTAGAATAATAGTGAAGACATCAAAACTATAAAATAACACATATGGAATCAAAATCTATTTTATATGTAATATTATTCAAAGTAGCCACCCTTTGCCTTGATGATAGCTTTGTACGCTCTTGGCATTCCTTCAACCAGCTTTATGAGGTAGTCACCTGGAATGCATTTCACTTAGCAGGTGTGCCTTGTTAAAAGTTAATTTGTGGAATTTCTTTCATTCTTAATTTGTTTGAGCCAATCAGTTTTGGATACAGCATATAGCCCTATTGGTAAAAGACCAAGTCCACAAAATGGCAAGAACAGCTAAAATACAGTAAGCAATGAGAAACGAAAAAGTCCATCATTACTTTAAGACATGAATGTCAGTCAATATGGAACATTTGAAAACTTTGAAATGTTCTTCAAGTGAAGTCGCAAAAACCATCAAGCGCTATGATAAAACTGGCTCTCATGAGGACCGCCACAAGAAAGGAAGACAAAGAGTTACCTCTGCGGCAGAGGATAAGTTCATTAGAGTTTACAACACCTCAGATTGCAGCCCAAATAAATACTTCACAGAGTTCAAGTAACAGACACATCTCAACATCAACTGTTCAGAGGAGACTGTGTGAATCAGGCCTTCATGGTCGAATTGCTGCAAAGAAACCACCATTAAACCATACCAATAAAAATAATAAAAATAAGAAACTTGCTTGGACCAAGAAACATGAGCAATGGACATTAGACCGGTGGAAATCTGTCCATTGGTCTGATGAGGCAAAATGTGTGACTTTTGGTTCCAGCTGCCGTGACTTTGTGAGACGCAGAGTAGGTGAATGGATGATCTCCGCATGTGTGGTTCCCACCAGGAAGCATGGAGGTGTTGTGATGGTGTGGGGATGCATTTTTGGTAACACAGCATTCTGCAGTGATACGCCATCCTATCTGGTTTGCACTTAGTCCCACTATCATTTGTTTTTCAACAGGACAAAATATAAAATATATTTAAACACTTTATTTTTTACAATGTAGAAAATAGTAAAATTAAAGAAAAACCCTTAAATGGGTAGGTATGTCCAAACTTTTAATCGGTACTGTATGTTGGGCCGCAAGCTAAATGACGAACCTCTGTACTATATACAGAAATAGTTGAAGTGCTCTGAGTTGTGGCAATTAAACTGTGTGTGGTCGGGTAATAGGGAAAGCTTTGGTGAGTCATTCTATCTGTCTGCTTGACTGCTTCACAGTGAGGCCGTTTCTCTCAGCGTGTGTTGACCCGTCTGTTTGAGGCGAGGAAGAGGGCGGTCCGTGTCTAAAGATGTCCTCAAGCCGTCTGTCCATTAAAGCTGTTTAATTTAAAAAAGTGACTTCTCTCTCTCTCTCTAGTCAGGTGAAGAAGAGTCAGAGCTAGACAGATGTAAATCTTCATATGGATGGAAGAAAGAGTACAGTTCAACAAAGAAAAGCCTAAAAATATAACAAGGTTGCCCGGCTGGTCATAATATGTGAGAGACCAATCCGAGAAACTTCCATCCCTCTTCTCTCTGTGTGTGTTTGTGCTCCCATGTTCTCCTTTCCAAGCTGTGTTCCCCAAGAGAGCTTTGTGAGTGTTGAACCATTTTCTGTATGATGAAAGATCTGTCCGATCCCACCACAGTATCCAGCACAGCCAACACTTCTATCCCCTCGTCCTTGGTATAACCCCAAGCCTGGCGCCCACCCACCTTCTCCCATCAGAGTGTGTTCCCATGTGGTTTCCCTTCCCACGTTCACCCTCTACACCCCAATCACGGTGTGTTTGCATGTCAGTACAGGGAGAGATTTGGAGACATAGGGGCCTGCCAGATTAAATTACCTTCTCTACTACTATAACTCTTCCAAGCACACACACACACACACACACACACACACACACACACACACACACACACACACACACACACACACACACACACACACACACACACACACACACACACACACACACACACACACACACACACACACACACACACACACACACACACACATTGATGCTCTGCTCAATCAGGTTTAACTATAGGGAAAGCAAGCCCAAGCCCTGCTCAATCAGGTATAACTATAGAGAAAGCAAGCCCTGCTCAATCAGGTATAAATATAGGGAAAGCAAGCCCTTCTCAATCAGGTATAAATATAGGAAAGCAAGCCCTTCTCAATCAGGTATAAATATAGGGAAAGCAAGCCCTTCTCAATCAGGTATAAATATAGGGAAAGCAAGCCCTTCTCAATCAGGTATAAATATAGGGAAAGCAAGCCATGCTCAATCAGGTATAAATATGGGGAAAGAAAGCCCTTCTCCGTGCTCAATCAGGTATAAATATAGGAAAAGAAAGCCGTGCTCAATCAGGTATAAATATGGGGAAAGAAAGCCGTGCTCAATCAGGTATAAATATAGGAAAAGAAAGCCGTGCTCAATCAGGTATAACTATAGGGAAAGCAAGCCGTGCTCAATCAGGTATAACTGTAGGGAAAACAAGCCCTTCTCAATCAGGTATAAATATAGGGAAAGCAAGCCCTTGCTCAATCAGGTATAAATATAGCCCTTCTCAAGGTATAAAAAGAAAAGCCCTGCTCAATCAGGTTTAACTATAGGGAAAGCAAGCCGTGCTCAATCAGGTATAACTGTAGGGAAAACAAGCCCTTCTCAATCAGGTATAAATATAGGGAAAGCAAGCCTTGCTCAATCAGGTATAAATATAGGTATAAAAAGCAAGCCATGCTCAATCAGGTATAAATATAGGGAAAGCAAGCCCTGCTCAATCAGGTATAAATATAGGAAAAGAAAGCCGTGCTCAATCAGGTATAACTGTAGGGAAAACAAGCCCTGCTCAATCAGGTATAAATATAGGAAAAGAAAGCCATGCTCAATCAGGTGTAACTATAGGGAAAGAATTCAAGCCCTGCTCAATCAGGTATAAATATAGGGAAAACAAGCCCTGCTCAATCAGGTATAAATATAGGAAAAGAAAGCCCTGCTCAATCAGGTGTAACTATAGGGAAAGAATTCAAGCCCTGCTCAGCCTCAAAAAGCAAGAAAGCGAGGCCTGGAATATTGAGTTGCACCCCATTTTGCCCTCAAAACAGTCTCAATTCGTCGGGGCATGGACTATACAATGAGTCGAAAGCGTTCCACAGGGATGCTGGTCCATGTTGAATCCAATGCTTCCCACAGTTCTGTTGAATTGGCTGGATGTCCTTTGGGTGGTGGATCATTCTTGATACACACAGGAAACTGTTGAGCGTGTAAAACCCAGCAGCGTAGCAGTTCTTACACTCAATCCAGTGAGCCTGGCACCTACTACCATACCCTCTTCAATTAAATATTTAGTTTTTGCCCATTCACCCTCTGAATAGTACACATACACAATACATGTCTCAATTGTCTCAAGACTTGAAAAACATTCTTTAACCTGTCTCCTCCACTTCATCTAAACTGAATTAAGTGGATTTAACAAGTGACATCAATAAGGGATCATAGCTTTCACCTGGATTTGGTGCCAGAGGGCCTGGATGTTGCTTTAGAGGCCACTACATGGGCCCCACCAGGAGAATAATCTAGGGGAAACACTACTATGGAGGAGTGGGAATGTATACAGACAGTTATATGCAGTATACTATAACAGTAACTAGTAAAGGTTCTACTTGGCTTGCCTGTAGGTGATACCCAGCAGCGCCAGAGTATTTATAACACACAACTGTTGCATCTCCAGAGGGTGGTGCGGTCTGCACAAGGCTTTACCGGGGCCAAACTACCCGCTCTCCAGGATACCTACAGCACCCGATGTCACAGGAAGGCCAAGAAGATCATCAAGGACAACAACTACCCGAGCCACGGTGTGTTCACCCCACTATCGTCCGGAAGACGAGGTCAGTACAGCTGCATCAAAGCTGGAACCGAGGGACTGAAAACAACTTCTGTCTTTTATGCGCCAGGATTGTCACCAGGGGAATGTTCCCTTTAAAGAAATGTTTCTTGGAAACTAGACAACTGTATATTCCACAATGAATACGATAAAGATAGTCCACGACCAACACTGCTGTAGGCCTCCCAGACTTGTCTCTGCAGAATTAAAAACACACATTGTCATTGTATTAGGTATCATGACAATGAAACTGCTGTATAAAGCATTGGACGTCATATGTAAAAACTGTTCGTGTGTGGGTGTTCGTGTGTGGGTGTTCGTGTGTGTGTGTGTGTGTGTGTGTGTGTGTGTGTGTGTGTGGTGTGTATGTGTGTGTGTGTGTGTGTGTGTGTGTGTGTGTGTGTGTGTGTGTGTGTGTGTGTGTGTGTGTGTGTGTGTGTGTGTGTGTGTGTGACAGCGTTAAATAATAGACGAGTTTGCTTTCAGCAATCAAATCATAACACACAAAGGAACGTGCGGATGTTTTAATCAAAATGACCGTTAACAGAAACAATCTCATCCCACGACCCATAACAACATTTATACTCAAATGTAACTGATTGATCATAATCTCTTAATTATATGACAATAACATTTCAGATTGCAGTTCAGAGAATTTGAGTGCGATGTTAATAAACTATTCCAACCTGAGAAATGTTATGCCATCACATTTTTACAATTCTTCACGGAC